>NW_011889426.1:42617-60315 GCF_000151845.1 Pteropus vampyrus | reverse complement strand
GGTAGAGAGATGTTATGGACCACGCAACACGGCCATGGCTGAATACTGGTGATTTCATACGGCGTAACACCGTACTATATGTGGAATGGTTTAAGTGTGTCTAAAAACGAATTTATTAAATACACGACTCTGATCACGTACCGCGTTTTGGGAAGGCAGGAGATATGTCACGCTCTGGTGTGTCAAGGGCAACTTGACAAGGGACGTGCTGGGAGAAAGTGGAGAAATGTCACCTCCGTTTTTAGTGTCCTTCCCAAGGCACGGTGGATTCACTTACATTTGTTTTAAGGAAATCGCACTGTGCAACCCCAGGAAGCGTGTGGCTCTGTCACTCGCCTACGGCTTTCTGTGTTTCCTCTGGCTTCATCTCCTTCTGCTCTGTCTCGCTTGGCCCTTGCCGGGCTCATCTGAACTGCTCTGTTTCATGTGAAAACCTGTGTGGCACCAGGATGCTCTTCCTGCCTGGTCACACAGAGACCGGCCATTGCGATAACCGAGCTGATTATTCGTACAGGACACAGATGTGGACGAGATCCCTCTGGGAGAAAACAGAGCCCAGTTAGACACAGATTATAGGATCGGTTTCCAAAGAATAAAATGTGTCCCGACCATCTCCTTCAATGTCACAGAGTCCTCTTTCGAAAGTGCAGCGCTGACATTTCCAAAATTTTTCAAATTATAAGAGCGATCATGTTCTTTTTTTTTTTTTACACTGTCTAATCTCAGCATTGCGACTGAAACAAACAAACAAAAAAATCGCAATAAAAAAGCTAGCAAAGGATGTTAAGCAGAATTTGTTTTTTCTCTACGTTGAGTTTTGAGAGGATAATGTTGACATTCAGTGTGGTCACTTTGCATGAATCGTGAGACTGTGACTAGACAATGCCCATTAGAGCATCCGGTTAATCCTGCCAGCATCTATCATCCTTTGGTCCAAAAGGCCGACATGTTCTGTTGTGCTTCCTCATGCTAAGTGTCTAAGCTGGAGCTCGGGGTTGATGTATGACAAGTTTACAGTTTGCAGCACAAATCCCCAAGGAAGCATAAATTCACAGGCTTATTAGGCAGGATTCTCACGCACGTAAGGGCATATGGCTGTGGTTATCAAGTAGGTGCCTTTGGAGATATATAAAAAAATAAATAAATAAAACGAAATACGGGCCACAGAAAGGAAAGCTGCTCTATCCATTCCGGTTACCCACATTCAGGAAGCATTACAGGACGATGGAAATGTAGACAGCTGTCTACATGCACCTCCCAGCCTCTGCCTTCCTGACCTTGCAAACTAACGTTCACGCCTGACGCCTGGGTGGACTTACAGGTTTGTTTTTACTTTATTACTATCGAGCACCACTCTACGTAAGAAGTCCTCAGAGGAGTCAGATGCCACGGGGGCCGTTCCTAGCTGCAGACAGAAAGGGAAGTCCTACACGAAAGGTTTGGCACATTTTCCAATGGCCTTTTCCATGACGACCGTCTCGGTCATACCTGTCTTCATGTCACCAGACCGATGCACCCGCTGGCTCAGTCCAGTGGCTGCTTCTAAAACCATACGTGCATTTCCGTCTTGCGATTTCTGGCATTTCTCCTTTTGCGTAAGCTTTCGCAGCCACGCATGGGCTCGAGTGAGGAGAAAGATACAACAAACACTTTTCACGTTAGCCTTCTCGGAATACCACTGGGCAGTGTTTGAAATATTTCTCCAGTTCCTAGGCTCTTGTCAGTCAACAAGTGTATGTCTTCCAGTCCTCTTATTTTTCCTTAATTGTGCTCATTTCTGAGTATATATGTTCATGGATTGACCTTCCTGCATTTCCCAGGATATATACTCGATGATTGACCTTATTGTAAAATACTCTTTTCTAAGACTAAAAAACGATCTTTCTGATTGAATGTGCAAATCTAAAGTGACTCAGTTATCTTTCCTTAGTTCTGATCAATACTGCGGCCCAAACGATGTTAAAAGATTTCAATCTCCTCTCGTGGCTTTTCAATAGGTACGGTCAATGCAGAGATTCCTGCCTGTATTTGCAGTGTAATAGCTTTCAAGAGCTAAAAGTATTTCATGAAACGACTCAGTGGAGTCAGGGGTGTGGATAAAAATAAGTTGTCCTAACTTTCATCCTCTTTCTTCATAGAAAACAAATATAGAAAATATCAATTATTCCCGTAACAATTACACTTGGAACATTAAATAAGCATATTAACTATTTGATATCTAATAATTATCAGTGCTCAAACGCAATTAGTCTGGTTTCAACACGAATGATGAAAACAGGTAGGTGAGAACAGATTGGTACATGATCTGCATGATTCCCACTCATGGATGGACCCACTTTTGCCGTAAGGGAAAAGATATGGAAAGTCTCTGAATGTCGGAGAGTATATATGTCTTATGGCGAAATCTTGGAGCGGGCAGATGGATGGTTGTAAGTCATTTTCTTCTTGAAGTTGTGATCCCACCAGCACGCCACATGGTGTAAATCGACAAAAGTCATTCATGGGACAACAAGTATTTCTGAGTGCCTGTATTGTGTGAGGCACTGCTCCAGCCTTTGGGAACAGAAATCGAAATCCCGCCCTTACATAAGCATATGTTTCATCTTTTGGTCAACGTATTATGAGGAGGGGTTTAATGAGTGCCAAGCCGGGATTTGGGATTGCAATTTTACGTAGATTGCCATCACATGTTGACACTTTATATACCTAAGGAAAGCCTCTCCAGTAAGGAGATTTGAATTGAAGATGAGAATCGGAGAAATTAAGGACAGAGCAACGTATCATTCCATCTCTACAGAGAAACGGTGGGCGCAAAAGCCTTGAGTGCCACGGGCACATCTGAGGCAGTGTGGGCCGGGAGGCGTGGGGAGTCATCGGGGAGGAATCGACCCAGAATCCGGGATGATGGTATCAAAACAGAAGTGTTTAACAAGGAGGTCCGAGCATCTCGCAAGCAAAGGAAACTTGGTATTTAATCACTTAAAGACAGTTATTCAAGACTAAAAGGATGGGCTTGAAATCAGCCCTAAACAGCGGGTGGTGGATGAGGCTCTGGGTGATGGGTGGACTGAAAAGGAGCAAATGAGACTCTACGAAGTGACAGTGTCACAGTTGGATTCCACATCCCGCCTCCTCTCCTGCCTTCTGGCTATGCCGTCCGCTCCCTCCCGCATCTTTAACTCCCACTTCGCAGGAATTTTTTTCCTGCCGTCCATACGTGGACGGAAGCTTCTCTAAGGCTAGAAACAAGTCAATAAATAAAATCAGACGTCTCTGCCTCGCTCCTTCCGACGTGCTACGCGCTCCGCTCTGGCATCCGGCACCGTCCTAACGGGACGAGGTGTGCACGCTGTCAATGCCTTGACTGTGTTCACGACCCGCCCGCATCTTGGTGACTTGTCCCTCATAGCTCCGCCAAGGCACGTTCTCAGAGGATACAAGGGACCTGCTAACCCGCAAATCCAGCCGGCTGTCCCGGCACTGTCTGTCCCCCTGTGTGGTCCATCTGTGGCCTCTTCACCCACCTTCCCTGCCGTGGACTCAGCGCCACTGCAACCCCAGCTCGCTTCCTGCCCACCCGAGCCTCCTTGTCTTTCTTTCCCTTTTCTACTTGTTCTGCTGAAATCACACGTCCCCTCTCCTAACGCGATATGTCATTCAGCTGTGCGGGGAACTGACTTTATCCCGAGTCCTGCCTCTGCTGGCACCTGCTGCATTCGCTCCTAGGGCAGCTGTAACGAACTGAGCCGAAATCGGCCGCTGAAGACCGCACACAGTTATGACCTCAGGGTTCTGTAGTTCGTAGGTCCACGTGGGCTCAGTGGTTTCCTCCAGGTGTGGTCCCGCCAGGCCAAAATTAGGGTTTGGCCAGCCTGGGCTTTCCCCCGGGAGTTCCAAGAAGAATCCTAGGTCCCCCTGAGTTTATCGAGGTGGTCGACAGACTCCGGTTCCTTGGGGTTGTAGGACTGAGGTCCCAGCTTCCTTGCCGGCTGTCTTCTGGGGCTTGTTCTCAGCGTCACCTGCATTCTCCAGCATGTGTCCTCCACCTTTCCTCCAAAACCAGATTCTCTGCTTTTAAAGGGTTGTGTCATTCCACTGGGTCCTCCCTGGTAAACCAGGCTACTCTCCTAATTTAAGGCCAGCTCGCTTACCTGTAGAGAGAGTCCCTGTTGCTACACTACATAGTATAACCATGGGAAGAGAAATATCAGGGGTTGAAGGTCTCGGGGACCGAAATCGTGCTTGGCACACCCACCGCATCTCTCTATCTAAGCTCGGCATGCCCTGAGACCACCTTCTCTTTCAAAGTTATTTGTTCTTCGGTCTTCGAAATCTTCATAACAGTGCCACCACTCAGCATCTTTGCCCTTGCTGTCTCTCCCTCAACTCGAAAATCTCTCAGGATCGTCGCCATAACGTGTTGTGATATCGTCCATGCCGACCCTTCTCTTGTCCAGCACATGTAGACAATGGCCACACTTCTGTGCCGCATTCCTGCCGATACACGCGACAGCCCCGCCCGGCCCCGCCCAGCTCCAGCTCCAGCTGGCCCCGGTCAACCTGACATGAAAACATCGTCATGTGAGACGTGATGCTGAGATGTGGAATCAACATCTCAGCATCACGTCTCACATGACGATGTTTTCACGGTCCACAGACCACCAGCGTCAGCACCACCCTGGAGCTTGCTAGAAATGCAGATTCGCAGGCCCACCCTCGCTCTACTGAATCCAAAGAAAAGGTTCCTTATCCCTTTGTCCTGGCTTTCGCTGTCCTATCTCTTTTCTCTCTGAGATACGAGCTTCCGTGGCTGCCACCCCTGGCCCTTCTAAACTCTCACACGCTGATCTTCCGTCCTTCAGAAACACCGTCTACAGTTCCTCCTTCTGGAAGGTTCTCTGAACGCCGCCAAAAGCACCCTTCATCTTGTTGGATAGTCAGAGATCGCCGGCACATTTCTCATGCATGCTCTCTCCCTAGCTATGCTCGGTGAGATCTGAATATCTGTCTGTGGTATAGGGACAGCCATGCGCATAAATCATGCCAAGTGATCGATCTCTCTGTGGTCCTGCATTCTTTCGATCCCATAATTCATATTGTTATTTATCAGTGTTCACACTCATTTTCCCAGATGAATTACTGCCTGGTTAAAATAAATATTTGCTGTTGCTGTATGTTGTTAAATGTTCAAGGTACCACTGAGTTTGATTTCTTCTTCATTTCTGTAAGGCGAGGGAGACTGAATTTTAATCTCAGTAATATATCTCCCACGAAGTGGTATCTGTACAGAAACATGAATCTTAGGCTTAAGTAGTTGATGGTGATGAATAGAATATCACTCACCAGTCACCATTGTCTCTGTTCCTTTTTTCTTACATATTTAAAAATGGGGCGGAACAGTCAAAGCCTGGACTTAGGGTAGGGATTGTTTTCTGTTAATGTCCTCCGGGTAGGCAATATTTTTAGATGACTGACATTTTACTTCTAGTCTTAGTATTATTTCAAATCTTAAACTCCACAAATGATGCCCGTTCGCATAATCATGAATCAAATGCCATTTCCGATTCGGAAACGTGTATTGCCATCCTATTGTTAAATGTTGAATCATGATATTTTGGAATATACAGAGCAACTGTAAAAGGACCAAAATGATTAAATACATCAATGTACAGATTTCATTCTTATTTTAGGCCCCCAAAGCAGCTATGCTGCCCACGGCTGGGTATTATTGTAATTCGGTCAACGCTGTTCATTTTATTGGGGCTCCGTAAAAATAACACAAATAAATAAATAGGGCCCAGAGCCCGCCTTAAGATCTTACACTATCATTGCAAAACGGACTCATGAAAAGTTACAAAGCAGAATGCGTTCAGAAGACCAAGTATTCCCTTAGCACGCCGGAGCGAATCACGAGGACGAGAACGGCTGTGAAGGTGCCTTGTGCCTTAAAAAGTGGCTAGAATTTGGCTACAGGAAGAAGGACAGGGGAGCGGGGGCTGTGAGAAGACATGTCAGTGACGGGAATGTGTGTGGCTTTGTCATGGACACGCACAGACTCCGGAGATACAATTCCGTGGATAGCATGTGAAGATTGGATTTTAGTTCTAGGGAGCCAACGCAGGGGACGGGCAGGGAGTGAGGGACAGGCTGCCTCAAACCCATGCACTTAAGAACAACTACATAATTTTATCATTAAACTATAAAAGGCTTACAGAGCAATGACAAACGAGCCGTGTATAATATGTAACCCATTGACATAACACCGGAACGTTTAATTATGCAATAAAGCTTAATGAAAAAACGCCATTCCTGTATCCCCATGGAATATTTCCCCCTTGGCTGCATTCATTGTTAGTTTCTTGGAATTCTTGGGGAAAAAAGAGGAAAAGTTGATATTCTGAATTTTCAACGATAGCAGGACATGGGTAGAGAACAAAGGATGTGAACTCTCCTTTTTCAAGTTTTGTCGTGCGGGTAACAAAGGGCTCTGTAATGACTCTAAGTGAAAATGACCTCGCAAGGTGTCCTGATCACACACCCCATACTGGGCAGGTCCTGGTGGGTGGTGACGCCCCAGGCGTGTCACTTCTTTACTGAAAGGTTCACCTCTGCCTTATGCACGTCCTGTCCCTCTTGCTTATGCATCTAGGTTCACAAACCGTTGAAATAAGGGAAGGCGCCCTCGAGAGAGCACACGATCCGGTTAACATCCTGTCATCCATCCCCACCTCACTTTCTCCTGCCCCTCTGTGATCTTCCCTACATTTCCTCTTTATTTCCAAAAGCATGAAAGGAACATCACACCGTCATTCTCCAGAGCATCTGAGATCGTGCCTCCCGGTGGTGGTGTCGGTTTGGCTCACACAAAACTCTCACAAAGATTCTCTAGAGGTTTGGACCTTTCTCGCATCCACAGCTACAAGAGAGAAACATTGTCTCAGATCCATGAGAAATTCCCCAGTTCGCACCGGTCTGTAAATTTCTCGCATTCCCTATTTCTTAGCTTCACATCCCTTCACGAACCGATGCCCTGGGTCCACTTTCAAATCCTGTGTGGTTTAGAGAGAAGTGGGGAGGGATTGGGTCACAGTCACCTGCAAAATTCGAAAAGGTCCTACTTTCTTCACAGCGGGTTTAGGGACGATGTATTTCACGGTCTTTTCCGTGAGTGTCATACTCAGAACTGCTAACGCTTCTTGCTTTTTGGCATCCTTATCTGGTCTTTGTCGACTTGTGCCTCGCGACGGCAGGGTCAGTACGTTTCTGCCTCTTTGACTAGACGGTCACCTCCCTGAGGTCTTTGCCAATTCTGCATCGCTCGCTGTCCTAATACAGCTTCTTGCACAAGAGACATCGTGACAGAAAATGAAAACTCTCACAGAGAAGATGTCAAGGGGTCTAAATAGAAATAGATCCAAGGCAGATAGAAGGAATTAGCATCGTTATGACAAATAAATACTTCCAACCTTATTCCGCATACAAGGGTCCCATAGTCTCATCACGCCCAGTAACGAAATGGGTTAGGAAGTACTGAGCACAGAAGGAAAAGAACTTTCTGTCTACAGCTTCTGAAGACTCTGATTTCTAAGAAGGCTTCCGTGTGTAACCGAAGGCCACATCCACGTGGACATGTTCTGGAATAAGCAGTTTTGTTTATCCCTTGGAAGTCCATGAGTCCTGCTTGATGGCTTAGAAAAAATGGGACGCTGAGCTTTTCCCAAGAGATTGAACCCGAAGAAAACCTTGCTTATAATCGGGAGAGAAAGTGTGAACACAGACACACACTCACGCAGATACACGCACACCTTCTTAAGTATTGGGAGTGGGTTAAGGGAAATAACTATTGGGTGTCAGAAGAATCTTCTAACTAACTGTGCTGAGTTTTTCCTTTACCTAGAAACAGTTATTTTTGTCTGTGACGGAACTGTTTCCTTGAGCTGGTAACTCTAGGTTCGGAAAAATCTCAAACTGTGAACCGTTCCCCACATCACTGATCCTAAGTTGACGTTTGCAGCAAATACAAATGTCACAGGAGGGTGGCGACTTGGTGGCTATGACAAGGAGTGCACTGTGGCGGTTTGCCTAGTTTTGTATCCTACCAGGGTAATCTTTAGGTTTTCGTTTACGCCATTGTACTGAATAAACACACACACATATGCCTGAGTTTTCCCAAGAGTCTCCCTATAAAGTTTTTTTCTAAGAAGTGAGGACTGTCGGAGAAGGGGCTAATTGTTTTCTCCACGGCCCGTGTTCCTCAGAACAACACCCACATTTTGGTTTTACTTACGTCTTAATTGCTTCTATAATCTGCCTCTTTGGTACATATATATAATGGAATAGTACTCGCTCATAAACAATGAATGGGATCTTACCATTCGCAACGACATGGATGAACCTCGAGGGTATTATGCTCAGCGAAGTATCACACAGAGAAAGACACACATCGAATGATCTCACTTATACGTGGAAACCAAAGAACAAAATAAATACATAAAACAGAAGCAGATATAGATACAGAGAACAAACTGATAGCTGCCAGATGAGAGGAAGTTTGGGGGGCAGTGTGGAAAAGGGGAAGGAAATAAGTATACTTATTTCCTTATAAGGTACTCACAAAATAGCCATGGGGCTGGAAAGTGCAGCATAGTGGATATAGTCAGTAGTATTGTAATAACCACCTGCGGGCCAGGTGGGCACTAGACTTATTGGGGGGATGGTTTCATAAAGTCTATAAATGTCTAACCACTATGCTGTACACCTGAAACTAACATAAAATAATAGAACCTCTCTCATTCTTTTTCCTTACTTTTACTGGCACAAAACTGGACCCCTGACATCTCCACGGCCCCTCTGAGTAGCCTTCTTTAGAAGCAAACTTTACTCCCTAGCAAGCTACAAAGATTCCATAAACGGTAACTCTCATTAAGAAATAGTATGCATTTGCTTCATGGACATCCAAGCTCCATGTTCCAAGGAAATGAGTCTAAAACAAGCTTTATATTTCGTAAGTAAAAATTCTCATGCATGAGGTGCAGCTGCCTTCAAAATTCCCATTCTCCTCAACAACCACTTTTAAAAGCCAACTGTGTGGATAACTAGTTTCTACACAGCGACGCATGGGACAAGCTACTTCCCCTCAAAGGGCTCAAAGAGACATAAGCTTTAAAAAGTTGTCGTTAACAGTGTTTACAACATTTTATTTTGGACGATGTTTTGTTTCGTTTTGTTTGTAGCCAATTGTGTCAAAAATCACTCTAAAGCCAATTGTGTCAAAAATCACTTTATGTCTGACTTCCATAAACGGTGATGACAAATTGCTTCTACTATTTGTTTGTAATGCACAGCCCAACGAGGTTCCCTAAACATGTAACTGTAGTTTTCTAAGTTTTTCGTGAGTTACCGCAGTCACCAGCCTTTGAGCATGAGCCGTGATGGAAGGAAGTGAACACAGACCATGGCTGTGCTCTACCATCTAGGTTTGATGGGCAGAAAAGTGCTCCATACTCCCATGTCCTAAGATGTTTTGACTAGGGCATTGCTGCATAATTATCTCTGCGAAGCTCCCCAAATTTCCTTCCTGTGTCTGGGAACTGATCTCCTTCCCATTTATTCTTTGAAGTTGAGAATAATTAAAAAGCCATTAGAGTTCTCTCTTTGCGGTGACACTACATAAATTAAATCTCAGTGGTGTTGAAAAGCTAAGATGGGACCTAACCCTCTGAAGTGTCACTTGATCTACAATTCAAATTTCATTTGTGTGAATAGGTCTCCTTCAACTGTCGTTAGTTCGAAACTCAAGGATTTGGATGTAAATAATGAAAATACATCACTAATTATTAATGGGACAGCTTCTAGATTATGTTCTATCTGGAGGAGTAGATTAATAGGTAAAATATATATATATATATATATATTTAGTTTTTTTCTAAAGGACCTACCAGGATAGTGAAATCCCTGTTGGTATTGTAGGTGGGTAGATGATTTTCTTGCCCTATTTTGTGGGAGATAGGTCCTTCATGCTTATGCTTTCTGTCAGTGTTTATCTAAACAAAGATGATTACTTTATTGGCTTTTAAGTAGGAAAAAAGTGAGGTCTGAATGAAGCGAATTCAGGGTGACATAGTGACAGGCTAACAAGACATACATTTCTGAGAGTCCAAGAGGGCATTCTAAACATGGGTGCAGTCCCACACTCTCTACGTGAGTCGCGTGCACTAGTTACTAGGCTACCCGAAAGGCGAGGGTCAGTCTTTAAGGATCAGGAGGAATTAGCACGGGACGGGGCAGGGGTGGGGGTGAAGCAAGAAATTGTCTTTTTTAGGAAGAACAGCAAGTGGAAATGGACAGAGGTGGGTGATTGGGCAGAAATCCACCGACAGACGGAAGAGCAGAAAGGGCTTTGGCACCACGTTAGAAAGTTTGAGGTTTTACCGCACAGGCAGTTGGAAATGACTCCTACTGGGTTTTAAACAGAGGCATGATCGAGATGAAGTTTTGCAAAGATTGTTCCGGTTCTAGCACGGAGAAATAGCAACAGAGTGAGTCAAGGGAGAAAACTCTTGTTCTCATGAACAAGTGTCAAGCAACACAGTGGCAACAATCATGAGAAAAACGGGGAGATTAAAGAGAGTTCTGTAGTGTGTTCTGTCGACTGTGGTGGCTGAGGGGGTTGGGAAATGAAGATGGGGGTGAACTGAGATGATTGTGGGGTTCTGACTCGAGCGACTCAGCCTGGGGGTGGGGGAAGCAACGGTCTCGATCCAAATGGGAAATGAGCACAGAGAGAGAGAGAGAGAGAAGAGAGACAGAGATAAATTTTTATATCCAAAAGTGTCTAAGCATAAAATAAGTAACGAGGCCACAGAAGAATTTTCGGAGCAACAGCAGATGAGTCTAGCTGTTAAAGCCCTGTTGCAAGATGCGGGGCATGGAAAAACATGTATCAAAAGTCGTTAACTGCTCATAAGGACACCACACTCACATCTATTTTAAAAACACCCTTTCTTATTTACATTGTGAATTAGCTGCAACTTTCTTAGGCATCTAGAAATTGTACCACTCAAATGATTAACGACATTGGGAGAAGCATCTCTCTTTAATGATAGAGTAAATAGAATTTAGAGATTTGGAGATATGTATTAAAAGAGAAGGAGACAAGCAAAGTCCCATTCCCCTAAGCAACTCAGTCTGCTTTACATAGTTTGGCCTTCGGGTGACACGTCTTGGGAAGGCAGAAGAAGAAACGAGTAGACAAACGAGGCCCCGTGAAAAATGAAATTGTGGGGCCGCCTGTTCGAATGATTATGAATTTCGTGACAGTCATGGAGGAACAGTAAACCCAGCTCGGAATCCTTTTCAACGTGACACCCTGAGCGACAGCCCAGGCCACACATCCGTGAATCCAGCCCTGGCCCTTGGAGAGCAATGAACGTGAACCGTGCAGCCCATCACTGGACCCTCCTTATGAGACCTGGGCTACAACAGAATCGCACGAACAGAAGCAGGTACACGGCGCCGATGGACCATTTTCCTGTGGGAAACTGCAGAGGTCGGTGTGGAAAATGAATGCGAGCCGGTTAAAAAAAAAAAAAATCTGAGATTAATGTCCAAATTGTAGAATAAGAACAAAATAATGCTATGATGTTTCAGGCTGGAAGAGTAGTAAAAAGTAAGAGTGACTTAGAAATCATGTTGGTACGGAAGAGAGGTAGATAAGAAGTATTTCTTCGTAAAATACTGAAGGAGGAGGACTCAGGAGCCACAAGGAAATTTACGTCGAAAGGGGACACAGACTCGGTGGCCACTGAGTGTGAAACGCACCCCCCACTTCCGTTCTCAACATCACAGGCGTAAGGTTCCCATAGGTGACTGGAGGGGTAAAAATAGGACCAAAATCTGGGTCCTAATTTGTCAGAATATCACGTACCACTGGTCGTGTCGTTAACTTTTCAACACTCGATTTTCCAGAAAAGGGGAGAAATACAGGATCTTCATTTGAAACTTTCGGAAAGAAAGGAGAGAGGCCACATTTCTCCCCAATAAAAGGTAGCGAAAATCTCGGGAACCGACGGAGTAAGATAAGGCACTCACGATCTAGTAAAGGTCTGTGCATCAGTACCAGTGACTATGAGTATCGTGATTACAGAATGAGGCAGGAGGGCACAGCTCTGGGGAGGGGCGACGCCATCCTCGACAGGACTCACGGCCACGGTGCATCCTGCGGTAGGCATGCTCGTGAAGAGGTTTTGGAGCAAAGGAGGAGTTTTAATGTGCATGGCGATGACGGATTATGCCGTGGATAATGATGTGCAGTGAATAACTCTGTGCACAGGGTTTAAGTCTCAGTAATAAAATTAGCATGGCAGATTGTGTCCTGTTGCACACTCACAGCTTCTAGTGTGTCTTCCTTCCACGCAAGCCTTCATCCCTATCACCTACCTTACCTACCCCCTGAGGTCTGTAGCTCCCCCTGGCAGTGGAGACGTTATAACAACAGGATGGCACCACGACATCCGCTGAGCCTGTACCTGCCCATCTTTCAAGGTAGGCACACTGCTTGGTCCCATCTCTATCCACCTGTCACTCACCCGTTCCCCCTTGAGGACATCGAAATCTCCCCGACCCTCTAAGGACCATTAGAAATGACACAGCGGTCACTGGACAGCAGCGAGCATAAATTCGCTTTATACTGGGTCCACAGCACTAGTTAGCAAAATCAAACCAAACAAACCAAAGTCACAAACAGCAACGACAACAAACAACACACCGCTTGCATTCTCAGGAGGCTTCCTGGAGGAAAGAGGTATCCAAGAACGAAAAATACACATAGAATTTCAAATTTTGAGTGCAGCGGAAAAGAAAAAAAAGTTTGTAAGGGAATGAAGAGAGGACCCAAAGCTCATTGGTATTTGGACGTGAAAAAGAGACTCTAGAAAACGTTCACTTTCTGAAAGTGGAGTGTTTGAAGGATTTTAGAGGGAACTGTACCATGCCCTAGCTTACCTTTTCAAATCAGACTCCTTCATTTCTTCAATGTTCTATGACAGGTATTCCTCACCCGGTGAAATGCTGGGCTCTGTCTCCCTGTGTCACCGCACTGGCTTCTCCGTCTGTCATATCGGCACACGTTGTCCTGTGTATCACTGGGGTCTTAACGACTAAACCGTATGTGTCCCCTTAATACCTAACTCATGTCAGAACAGCACGCGGCAGAGCTGTTGACCCAACGAATATGTCTTCGTTGCGGTCAAATGGGCAAGAGGAAAGTTAGAACGAGAACATCCTAAAGCACGGTTTTCAGCATCAACGCTATTGCTGCGTGCTTCTGGTTGTGGGTGGGGGCTGTCCTGCCATTATAGGGTGCTGAGAAATGTCCCTGGCCCCCGCCCGCGAAGTGCCAGTAACAACCGCCTCGCAACTGGGACAACCGAAAACGTCTCCAGAAACAGCCAGATGTCCCTCTGGTGGTAGACAGAGGTGATTGAGAACCATTGTTATAAAGATCAGTATAATCCATAAAAGGGAAAGCAATCAGGGATCATGAAAATAACTCTTTGGATGTAAAACAATATTTGAATCGTGTAAGACCATAAAATATCAAAATATAAAATATAAAAATTTAGAATATACTTAAAATTTCAGAAAATATTTAAAGAGGAGATATTAGTACTAGGAAGAAACAGGTGTAGAAGAATAAGTGATAGAGATATTGGTAATAAGCTCTCCTAACATGATATGGAAGGAAATACAGAGTAAACATGAGACGCTCCTGGTCCTTCTCCAACGCAAAACTAAAGCAACCTCTTCAAACTTCTTCCAGTTGTCCGTGATCCAGCTGTTTAGTAGTGACGAACTTTCAAAGTTAATGGGGTCCACTCGCCTAAAACCGAAGGCATGAGAACTCTAATCCTACTCTACCATGAAATCAGTTTTGCAAACACTGTAAGCCCTGTCCTTCGATTATAACTTCCTCTACTGCCTGTGACTTTCTTAAAGATAAGCATGTTTTATATCTAAATGGTCACTGTGTGTAAAGCTTTCTCTTTGAATCTGACACAGTTATTTGTACACTAAAAACAACAATAGGATGTTGCGAAAACGGGATTTTCTACCCAGGTATTTCTCCTTTAGAGCGTAATTTCTGGACTTGCCTTCATTTATACCCAGCTCCTTTCAAGTCTCAGAAGTTAAATGACATTTAAAAATATGTGTATTTTTCATCATAATAAAAATAAACTTAAAAAAATAAATAAAAATAACAATATGTGTATTCTGCAATAGTGGATATACCATATTACACGTTTTTTTTTTTAAACCCACAGGAACTAACTATACGACACAAAGAGTGAACGTGAATGTAAACTATGAACTTTAGTTAATAACGATGTATTACTATTAGTTCGTTAATTATGGCAAATGTTCCACACTAATGCAAGATATTAATGAGGAAGGAGGAAAGGCAGTAAATGGAAACTCTATTCTATGTACTCAATTTTTCTGTAAGTGACAAACTTTAGCAAAAAATAAAATCTGGGAATCAAAACTACGTGTGTGTTTACTAACATTCCAACTTATTTAAAGGGTCTTGAAATTCCAGCCATTACAATGGAAAATGCACATTTTAAGGGTGGCGGGATAATGGACCAAAAGTAAATGGCGGTGATGGGATGCGTGTTCTTCCCCTATGTCCATCCCACCTGATCCCAAGGAAGAATAAGAATATTATTCCTTCATTGGAACATTATTCTGTTCTTTCCACACGCTCGGCTCATGACCACGAGCTCAAGCCGAGTCTCCCGTGGCCACTCTGCCTCCGTGATTCCCATCGGGAATGGATATGCAACTTTCAATGACTTAAGTTCTTTATTTCCCTTATCATAACAGCAATTGGAAGTGTCGGATGTCAAAATATTTTTCTTCGGTGCGCAGAACACACGGATCTATACGAAGTCATCCCTCCGGAGACCATATTGACTTTACCTTATACAGTTAAATGTACACCTAGCCATCCTACTGCTTGATATTTTGTCCAAGACAAATAAAAGAGAGCGTCCATACAAAGTCTTGGCCGTGACTGTTTGCAACAACTTGATTCACAAGAGCCAAAACGGGAAATAGCCCAAATGTCCATGAACAGAGGCACGGGTAAACACGGTATAGTATTTTCATATCGAAAATGAAAATAGACAAAGGGATCGAAGTAAATAGATGGAAGAAAATAAACCTTGTAAATAGCCAATAAACGAAAACTAGTGCCTTTATATTATCAAAATATATATTTTATAAATGAATCACTGCTGAATAGACAAAACATATGGTAAGGAAAATATAACAAAAAATATAATAAAAATCGGTAAGGTAAAAACTGAAAATGCTAAGAAGAGTCATAGACGAATCTGTAATTATCAGGGATTATTTAACATATCTTTTCCAGTAACTGAGAGAGGCAGCAGACAAAAATTTTCGTAAGAATAAAGGAGATCGCCATGATTCTAATAGCACACTTGACTTTGTGGACATAGACATGGCATGAAAAATGGAAAAGCGTACATTCTCTGCTAGCATACAGAAAACCTTCACCAAAGACCAGGTCTAAACATATTTCAAAAGATTGAAAGCACGCTGTAAGGATCTCTGACCGCTATAAAATGAACTTGGAAGCTGCATATGTTCAGAAAAAATTTTAAAGTCTGAATCATCCACAAGTAAATGGAGAGAACATAACAAATTAGAAAATATTGTTTTTTAAACGAGCGATCTGAAAAATACACATTAAATCTTTTCATGCACCTAGAACAGTATTGCGGGAAATAGCACGTATCAGCAAGGAAAGTGACAATTCCTAAACTCATCACCATCTCAAAAAGTTAAAAATTAGCAAATATGCAGAAAGAAGACAGAAAGAAGGAAGAACACTCAGAGATTTGTACCAGGGAGACTTACTTTGATAAAAACAAAGTCGATTCTTGTAAAGGTCCAACAAATGAGCCAATTAGCAATTCTAAGAGGCAGGGAAAGACAAGGTAGAAATCACCAATATTAGAAATAAAAAGGGACCGCCATAAGGTCTGCTGGCGTTGGAGAGACGGTAGGAAACCATTAAAGCAGTAAATTCCTAGAAAGATGTAACTTAAAAACCGAGAGAATAAACAGAATGCCTCGAGTCAGATATGCATTAAGAAAATTGAGTTCCCAGCCAAATATTTCCAGAAAGAAAATGCTTGGCCCACGTGGCTTCATCAATGCGTGTTATAAAGTATTCAAGGAACAAGTAATTCAAATTTTATTCAAACTCTTAAGGGGAAGAGAGTAGGGAACACTCAATAATTCATTTTGTGATGCTCACAGAATCTCCATGCCGATACTTGACAAGGCAGCATGAGAAAGAATACTTATGGGCTGATCTCCTCCAACGGATGCACAGGGAAAAAATTAAGAAGCTACAGAACATTTTCGCGAATATCTCCAGCGGCGTCTGAAAAATGATAACGTCTCATAACCACGTGGTGTTCTGCTTTGACTGCAAGTGGCCGTTTACCAGACGAGCATCATTCTGCAAAGCTCTCTTTAAGGACTGCTGCTGCTGTGTGGATTTGCACGTCAATACGAAATCACGGTGCCTGAATCGAAAAGATGCGAAACAAAACGTACGGCTAGTTGGGGAGGATCTAATTGGAAAATGAGGCTGAAAGGAGCTCACGCGTTCTGGTTAACTGTGGTCGCTCATGCCTGTCGTCCTTAAAGAACTTTAAGAGATCTGCTGACACGTTAATTTTGCACGTCCCGCCTCCTGCACGGAGGGAGGATACATTTCTGTTGTTGTTCTAAAAATAGGAAAAAATGGAAATGTATATTTTCCATGTGACCTTTTTCACTAAACGACGCCGATCAGACAGATGTCTTTCTCCGCTAACACTCCTGAGCGGGTCTTCTTATGTCTGTCATTTGGGGTTCACGGGGCTGAGTTGATCAACGATGCATCACAGACCTCGGGGGACATGGCAAATGTTCCAACTCCCTCTGCTTGGCACCTGGAGCGTTAGCAGTCTTCAGGGGTGGAGGGCGGGGAAGTTCACCCGCCCGTCCCTTGCGCGTGGAGTGACTGTCACATAAATGTGGCTGCCACGTTCCGTCTTCTTAGTCCACGCCCCCAGGCCTTTTGAGGCCATCTCCAAACTCCTCTGTCCATCCCATCTCTCTCTTCCAAAAGGCTGCCCTAACGTCCAACTGCCCCTTCCATATTCACCCTCCACGGCGTTATTCTGTGGTGCTCTGTCCCGTGGTGCCTCCCATCGTCACATTCAGGATAAAATTCAGTCTCCTCAGCTTAGCACACGGGGCCCGGCATGACCCGGTCCCCTTCCTATTCTTTAATTAGTCACACGCTGTTTGTTTGTTTGTTTGTTTTTGCTGTGGATCGTCTAGAAATCATTTTAATCCTTTAAGCATTTCGTAACAGGAGTTTGTGCATTTGCTTTGCCAGGAAGAGGTGTTCACCATCCTTCGTCTGGGTCACTGCGAACGAACCGCATAGCCACGAGCTCACGTTCCCTCCGACTTCTCACGTTCTACTCATTTGCCAGCTTCGTTGTCAGCCTCTCCCTGGGCTGTATGTCCTTTGGGGGAAAAAGAAGGTGTGATCTGGCTGAGCGACCTCAGACCTTGGCCCGCACTTAGTATTTATGGATGGTGGGGAAGG
>NW_011889426.1:35726-37546 GCF_000151845.1 Pteropus vampyrus | reverse complement strand
AATAGAAGAACCTCGATCCTTCTGGATTACAGGTAAATCACAAGGGAGGGGAGGTGACCTCGACGACCCTCTTATAAAAAGCCACTCAAACACCGGGTTGGAAAGCAGACGTTTTCTTCCTTGCACCTCAAGTCCGGTGACGGTTATGCTCGGATCACCAGGAAAAGCGAAACCTGTATGATCTGACAACCAGAAGGACGGTGATGGTGGCAAAGGCCAACCTACAGTTGAAAGACACCCAGAATCACTTAGAATGGAATCTGTCATTTTGCGGATGTGCCGGACGAATGCTGGAGAGACATGCAGGGCAAGAGCCAATATCGAGACAGGATCCACCTGCAGTCAGGACACCGCTGCTGCGGTCATTAACGGAAGGAGCTGTCGCCATTCTTCCAGCTCCCCCCGCCAGACGGGAGAGATTTCTGGGGGGACATCGTGGCTGTGTGGAGAGAGAGGTCTGAGGTCCAATGTCTTCTGCATGGAGAAAGAAACACAAAGTACGGACCCACCCCTCAGCAGAAAAAGCGAGGCATTTCTATGAGATTTCGCATAGCTCCCTGGAGGCTCGTGAATTTCCTGACGGCCATCCATCCACGCAGCTTGTTTAAAGCCCAGGAAGCTACGGTCAGGAGTCCCTGTCTTAGGGTACCCGGAGGTCAACTCAGAGTGCAGGGAGGACCCGGATCTGGGATGGACACACTCTACGCGTCGTCCCAGGTCCCCTTGCTTTTGTACCATTTTCTCCTCTTGAATCTGGGCCGAACCTAAGACCCTCTTCCAACCATGGCAAGGGGGTGGGCTATGGCACCCACGCTACGGTCAACGGCGCCCGTGTGCTGGTTTTGCTGGTACCATGGCACTCTCCCTCATCGGCTGACCTTGACTTCATCAAAAGAGAGACGATCTTGTGTGGGCCTGACCGAATCAGGCAAGCCTCTTAAAAGAGGGCCTTAGGGTGACATGGAGGATCCAACCAGCAGGAGTCCCCTGCCCCCTTTCTCAGTAGCTGGCTTTGACGGAGCCACTTGCCACGAATGCTACAATCACGAGGAAATGATTGCCACCACCAAACCAAAAAGAAGCTAAGCAAGACATTCTCCCCCGGTTGAGCTTGCAGATGAAAACACAGCCCCCTCACGCCTTGATTGCAGCCTTGAGAGACCCTGAGCATTCTTCCCAGATCCCTGACCCGTGGGACTTGTGAGATAACAGGTGGGTGTTGATTTTGTGAGTATCTGTTATGCAGCAGCAGACAAGTAATAAACCACCCATTCCCACAGTCATCATCCTTCACAGAAATTCTTTCTTTAGGAGCCAGACTCTCCAAAGTCAACTCTACCTGGACTAGTCGCATTAAAAGGCATGAACTTATACTCACGTTCAGTGGCTGAAACTTACTCTGCGGTGACAAATAGCTTCCTAAAGAGTGGGCACATCTACGCGACAGTAATGACAACAGACAAGGCATATATTTCACGTCTTCTTCTAAATATAAATGTTTTGCATTTCATCTGGTCCTCAACCATGAAACGAGGAGAGTCCGCAATTCGGAGGCCAAGATTATCAAGACTTGGCTCACGACTCCTCTCTTGGTGGAGAGAGAAAAGAACCGCCAAGAGCATGGATTTACGTGGGCTTTCTTCACACACGACACGAGAAGCCAACCAAGCAGCTCATGACCCACGTAGATTTCCTGCACCTAATGTGTTCTGCATTTCATATTGTCTGATAGAATCTCTCATAGAAGTTAAAGTGAACTTTCAATATCGATCTATTATTTATCCTGATATCCCACTGTAAGTTTGAATACAACTGAAGAA
>NW_011889426.1:34459-35676 GCF_000151845.1 Pteropus vampyrus | reverse complement strand
CCTGGAAACCAGGCGGCTGAGGAGGTTGGCAGATCCGTGGCTCAGATTTCAAGGTTCTATCGCTCCAGGCTGTGGCAGTCTGTGGTTTGTAAAACTGACACGGAGGCATATTTTCAAGGAAATTCTCATCTCCTGGCTGCCAGTGTGCTGGGAAGGTCACGCGTGCAGCTGGCATTTCGCCGGCGACAGCAAACGAGCAGGCGCCCCGGGCCAGGAGCGCGGGCAACCTGCGTGATTTCTTCTACTCGTCACGACCATGAAGGTAGGAGCCGGAAGGAGGTGGGGGCCAAGCTGACTTCCGCCTGGTCTCACGCCACGTGGGTCGGACCCACGTAGACCAGGGAGCAGCAGACTGTCGGCGGATCTCAAGCAGATCGCTAAGGAGCAGCCTGTGGGCTTGGACAGCTCGCCCGGCTGGTCTTGGCTGTGTCCACGCTGGGACTTGGTGAGCGAGGGCGCATGTCTGCAGAGGCACAGTTCCCAGGTGCCTCCGCCAGGGCTGCCTGGCTCCTTCTGCTCAAGGCCTTGTGTGAGCCTCTCCCCTCGGGTGTAGGCTGGGACCTGGTGACTCACAGCTACCGCATTAACACTGCCAAATAATGGATGTCTCCCCAGCCCAGGCCAAGGCCACCAAGGGCTGACTGCATCTTGCTAGCCAGCTCCCTTGTGCTGGCTTTGATGGCACAAGGTGCCACGTGGGACAGACAACTCCAGCTGGCTGGTCCAGGGTAAAGAGACTGAGGGTGGCCTCCAGCTAACGGTGAGCTGAAGAACCGGAGCCCTCGGCCCTATAGCTCTGGAGAAATGGAATCCGCTGACAGCCACCGAAGGAGATCGAAGGCAGGTCCTTCCTGGACGTGACAGCTCAGCCCCAGCCAGTAGCTTGACAGCAGTCTTGTGAAAAACGCTGAGTTTCAGGCCTCAGCTAAGCC
This sequence comes from Pteropus vampyrus, assembly GCF_000151845.1. Classification (NCBI taxonomy): domain Eukaryota; kingdom Metazoa; phylum Chordata; class Mammalia; order Chiroptera; family Pteropodidae; genus Pteropus; species Pteropus vampyrus. Next base: position 34,744 of record NW_011889426.1, on the reverse strand, counting down.
ATGCCTGGACCCCTGACCCATGGAAACTGTGCGATAATGAACAAATGTTGTTTTAAGCCTCGGCATTTCCCAACTCCAAAAATCTAGCCTGTCAAATCCTCCTCATCCCCCACCTCTACATACCTTTAAAGTTCTGGAAATGAAAGCAGAAATAATATGACTTCAGAAAAGGATTTCTAAATCTCAGCCGAGATCACATTACCTATCGCACCAGCATCCTGGATAATGTACTGTATATTTTTCAGGATTTATTACAGGTAATGCAGAGATTGGAACGGGGACATA
>NW_011889426.1:34049-34409 GCF_000151845.1 Pteropus vampyrus | reverse complement strand
GGGTTTTGAATAGTTAAGGAAACACATATCTCGGTAGAGGGTCCTGGAATCAGGTAGAGGCAAATTCAGAATGAACTCACGTGCTCTACAAATATCCTAGTACACACCTCCATCAGATATAGCCCCGTGTCAAAGAGCTGGAGCTAAATATTTCGATTCTCTTTAAGCCCAGTTTTACCTGGTCCTTGCTGGGCCAAGATGATAGCTCTGAGGCATTTCAGAGGCCATCCCTCCCCCGACCCTAAAATGACTGGCCTTTCCCCTCTCATTCCAGCATGGGATCTGAGGTCTGGCTTCTAGGGTTGCTGTGGAATGATAACAGAATTTTCATCTTAGCCAGAAGGGCTAGAAGCCATGAAT
>NW_011889426.1:32849-33999 GCF_000151845.1 Pteropus vampyrus | reverse complement strand
CTGGAAATGAAAGCAGAAATAATATGACTTCAGAAAAGGATTTCTAAATCTCAGCCGAGATCACATTACCTATCGCACCAGCATCCTGGATAATGTACTGTATATTTTTCAGGATTTATTACAGGTAATGCAGAGATTGGAACGGGGACATAGTTTTGATGAAGTTTTTCTATTTCAAAACTCACAGACGGGACTTCCGTATGGGGAAAATTCATTTTCTTTTTTTCCTTGATATAGAAAAGAACAGAATTGTCTTCATGCCATGAGATCTGTAATTGCACGAGCCTTTCATATATCACCCCACGGTGATCATCGACGAGCCTCCTGTCGTAAGACGCCAAATCGTCACCAAACTCTCCGTGAAGATCCAGCAGTGACTTTTCCTTCGCAGATGAGAAAACACGTTATAAAACCAAAATGAGCTTGACCGTAACTTTAGAATTCTTTACTGCTTATTTTTCTTCATTTGTGTTGTTTTTACTTCTCAAAGACATTTTGTTTTTTTCATTTGATACTCGACCGACATTTCATGGTAGTTGGTGGGTGTTGATATTATCATGGCTGTGTGCATGCTGATGAAATTTTGAGAATTTCCCAAAGTCACATGACTGAGGACAGTGGTCATGAGTGTGAGCGTCTATTCAAACGTCTTTGTCTCAAACCCAGAAATATTAGATATCATGAGTCTACATGGCACATTTTCATAAAGGTTTCCTATGCTTTATATTATTCTGCCTTTTTTTTTTTTCACCTACAATCTCACTTCTTCAAAGTTAGCATGAACAGCAAAGCTGTTTTTTCTAATCATTTCAGGTGACCTCACCATTAACTCCAGCCGAATTCCTTTCAACAACATATAGGCTACGGAAACTTTTTTTTTTTCCCCTTGGGTTTTGCTAAAGCAACTGCTGAACAATTATGAGAAAAGAAATACACAGTGATTCGTGGTTTCTAAATCTTACCGTGATGTAGAAACTGTGAAAAAATCAGAGAAAAGTAACATTCGATTAAGGTGGTACCATCATCTATTAAGTGGAAACTTTTCAACATTTAAAAAAACGTCAGAATGTTAAAATACTATTTCCAAAATCATTGTGCTATTTCTTCGGTAGTAAAAAAAAAAAAAAGGTACTTGTATTATACTAACGAG
>NW_011889426.1:32279-32799 GCF_000151845.1 Pteropus vampyrus | reverse complement strand
ATTTCTGTGCAAAAGATTCACGAGTTTCTCCGGGAAAATGGGAAAGAAAAGGTTAGCAAGCCAAAGGTTAAGAGAATCAATGTAAAGGTCTGTGCTTTGTGGGCTTTTTCCTTCCCGATATGTTGAAGGCTCATTGAAATGATTTCCTGACACACGCGCTTCTGGAGAAAATAAGGTGAGCGTCTATATTCTCGGAACGAAGATGACAAGACGCACATCTTTCTCAGAATATGTGAGCTGATGGTTTTGCCCTTGGCGGGGGGATGTGTATGAACCATTTTATCTGGGCACCATAGCAACGGGAGGCAAATGATCCAGTGCGGATTCGATTCAAAGGGTCAGGCTACCGTGCGAGGACGCAGCGTTTCAGGCTCTGGAGCTCCCAACATCGTCTTGCTGTCTGAGCAAGGACACTGGTCCGGGGAACAGGACATGGCAGGGGAAGAGGCATGCCTGTCTGAGAGGTTAGCTCATTGTAATTGCTCCCCACCGCATCGGAGACTTGGTGGCTTGAATCAAC
>NW_011889426.1:31772-32229 GCF_000151845.1 Pteropus vampyrus | reverse complement strand
AAAAAAAAAAAAGGTACTTGTATTATACTAACGAGTGGAAAATTAATGGCAGGCAATTTCCCACCTTTCGAAATGTCGTACCTTTTCAATTTAAACATGTGGTGCTTTAAAATTCTTTTAATTAGTCGGCGGGTACAAGGTTACTGTGAGATGAGCAAACATATAATACAATTGGGGATTACAAGAGTGCAGATGTCCTGGAAAGCAAACCAGACCCCCGGTTCGCACTCCGTAAACATAACACAGAACGATCCCGAAATCGCCCTGTTTGTTCATAGTCAGTTAGTTAGATCTGCGGAAGGACCTGCTGCGCACTAAGTAGCTACCTGCAAATCAATTAGCAGAGGCATCGCTCTCGACTCAACGGTCTCTGTCCAGAACCTCTCTGTTGATGATGAGCAGGCAGGGTCCTTGGGAGGGGATCAGGGTTAGATGAGTTCATGGGGGTGGGGCTCGC
>NW_011889426.1:29466-31722 GCF_000151845.1 Pteropus vampyrus | reverse complement strand
ATTTCTGTGCAAAAGATTCACGAGTTTCTCCGGGAAAATGGGAAAGAAAAGGTTAGCAAGCCAAAGGTTAAGAGAATCAATGTAAAGGTCTGTGCCTTCTGGGCTTTTTCCTTCCCGATATGTTGAAGGCTCATTGAAATGATTTTCTGACGCACGCACTTCTGGAGAAAATAATGTGAGCGTCTATATTCTCGGAACGAAGATGACAAGACGCACATCTTTCTCAGAATACGTGAGCTGATGGTTTTGCCCTTGGCGGGGGGATGTGTATGAACCATTTCATCTGGGCACCATAGCAACGGGAGGCAAATGATCCAGTGCGGATTCGATTCAAAGGGTCAGGCTACCGTGCAAGGACGCAGCGTTTCAGGCTCTGGAGCTCCCAACATCGTCTTGCTGTCTGAGCAAGGACACTGGTCCAGGGAACAGGACATGGCATGGGAAGAGGCATGCCTGTCTGAGAGGTTAGCTCATTGTAATTGCTCCCCACCGCATCGGAGACTTGGTGGCTTGAATCAACGCGAGTGTGTTACCTTGGCCTTCTGGACGTCGTGAGTCTGAAATGGGCGATAAAGGAATAAGATCGAGACGCACCCAGGCTGCATGACAAAACGGTTTCTTTAACTTTCTCAGCTTCTAGCGACGACCGACATTTCGTTGGCTCATGGTCATGTCCCTCGGACGTCTGCTTCTGCCGTCCCAGCTCCTTCTCTGACTGTGGCCCAGTGCCGCCGTTTTATAAGGACCCTGGTGACGACACGGAGCCCACCTGGATAGCAGGTGGACCGCCTCCCCATCTCAAGGTCCTCAACTTAGACACCTCCGCAAAGTCTCTTTTGCTGCACAAGGTACGTAACACACTCACAGGCTCCGAGCATGCGGGCGTGGACGTGTTTGGGGTGGGGGCGCCGTCGTTACTCTGCCTGCCAGACTCATCCTATGGGAAATGTTCAAAGGGTCCCTCAGACAGCCGTCGAGGGGACGCTTCCTGAACTTGGACAGCTAGAGGGAATTCTCTCCGTGTCCTGACCCTGTGCTCCTGGGTCTCCCCTTGGTGAACCCCAAACACTATCTCATTCCCTTCCCTTCCCCCTTCTTCCTTTCTAGTCATTTCTATCCACATTGAAACACCCTCTTGTTCCCTTTTCTGAATCTTACCTTCCTGGCTCCTAGGTTCCGCTCTCTCCCAATAATCCTTTCTGCTCAGCTGCTTGCAAGTTGTGTTTTTCTCCCAGAAGTCCCTTCGCACCTGCCCTGTCTGCCTTCAGCTGCTGCCATTTAGGCGCGAGGCAGGTTTCCGCCATCAGACCTGAAGGACAGCATCCCTATCTGTGCCAACTTTTCATCCCGTAGGGCTAAGCAGAGCTCATGGCACGGGAGTTGCTCGTTCATTCACTCAACAAACATATATCGAGTCACCGTTCTAAGCACTCAAAAGAGTTGGAAGATCAACAAAGAAGTGGATTAATTTCTCAACGCTCTAATAAAAACCGAAGGCCACCATAAAGTGTTCTTGGCTTCGTTCGCAACCCTCTCTCTACAAGAGTTTATTATTTGAAAGAAATTAGTTCTGTGAATATCCTCATCTGAAAAATAAGGAAAACGACAGTTTTTACCATTAGGAAAAGGAAAATGGTCTGTGTAAATTGCCTAGTGAATCGCTCATATCAAGTGTTCAAGAGATGTTAGACATCATCATGATTATTTTCATAAGAGTCATGTCCGGAGAGTAATTTGAAGAGTAATGCCTGTTTGTCTTACCACTGATGTATAAGCTAGATGGTGGCATGCAATATGGGCAATCCATTTCTTTATGCAACATTTTGGAATACTGGCAAAACAATGTCAGTATACTTCCTTAATAAAAATCGTAGATGAAATATGTGTGTGTGTTGCTTCTCCATTATCAGAAACCTTTTTTTCTTTTATTGGCACTTGTGTTTATTTCATTCGTCAAGCTTTTAAAGTTCCATAGAGAATTGTATTTATTTTTGGATTGCCTGTCCAAAATCTTTGGGAAGATGTGAGCAAAGAAACTCCCAATTGCCTATCAGCACAGATACTGTATCTATAAAGGGTGTTGATTCGTTCCAGACTCTCAGGAGAGGGTCTAGAATAAAATCACCTCTCTGTTTTAAACTGAGAAAATGAATTTTACATCGATTAGAACACAGAGCTTTAATAAGTATCCCTAATGGATTTCAGTGACTCTACCCATGTCCAAGACAACAGAAAGATTAAATGCAAAGAAATTAT
>NW_011889426.1:29024-29416 GCF_000151845.1 Pteropus vampyrus | reverse complement strand
CGAGACACTCAATTTATCCTGCGCACAAAATATAATTGCACTTTTGATGTTCGGATGATTTTGAAAACCATTAAAAGGCCATTGTCATCTCGAGGACTCTGTCTGCAGCGTACTTCATCCAACGCTTGATACAATGCCTATGGACTGATCACTTATGTCCAATTGGCGGGGGGGACCCCTCACGAAGCTGAACCTGCGGTCTGCTGAATGCATTAGCGATGACGAGTTATTAATCTTATAACCTTTTCTAATTAACAGAATAAAGTGTAAAATGAAGACAAATTGAAAGTAGCCAAGGGTGAAACACATTCAAGCAGTAAATGCGTACTTATCCTGAAAAAAGTAATCTATGAATACTTCGCTACAGAGGAAAGGCGGTCTGTGCTCACGTA
>NW_011889426.1:21741-28974 GCF_000151845.1 Pteropus vampyrus | reverse complement strand
AAAACAATGTCAGTATACTTCCTTAATAAAAATCGTAGATGAAATATGTGTGTGTGTTGCTTCTCCATTATCAGAAACCTTTTTTTCTTTTATTGGCACTTGTGTTTATTTCATTCGTCAAGCTTTTAAAGTTCCATAGAGAATTGTATTTATTTTTGGATTGCCTGTCCAAAATCTTTGGGAAGATGTGAGCAAACAAACTCCCAATTGCCTATCAGCACAGATACTGTATCTATAAAGGGTGTTGATTCGTTCCAGACTCTCAGGAGAGGGTCTAGAATAAAATCACCTCTCTGTTTTAAACTGAGAAAATGAATTTTACATCGATTAGAACACAGAGCTTTAATAAGTATCCCTAATGGATTTCAGTGACTCTACCCATGTCCAAGACAACAGAAAGATTAAATGCAAAGAAATTATACGTGCGACATATAAATACACGAAAACGAATTCCTTCATCTATTCTTCCAATCACGACTTAATTCTTTTCCCTTTCCCCTTCTATCTTTTCTTATTACCCGCTGATTTCTTATCATCAAGAGACAGAACGCCTGATCGCAAGTCATTTCTTTCTTCCTAGACTTACTTAGTCGACAGTCTTACACTGAGGCTAAGGAATTGTCTCAATAGAATGCCTTCTTCATTCATTTTAGAAGAGCTCGCAGAGTCCTAGCATGAAAGCAAACAGGGAAATCCTTGAAATCGATTAACACGATCAAAACGTACTTTCTGATTCTGCTCCCGTCTCTACCATTCAGACACTCAGCAGAAGCTAGAAAACGCAGATTTCCATTTGCATGACTTAAAAAAAGGCGTAAAAGGAAGTCAAAATGTGTTATTTTTAATCAATTTTCCTTAGAAACTGATGGATAGATTTGGGATCACCCCAAACTGGAGGGGATCACAGGGAGAGCAGAAACATGGGGATGGAGGCCCCCATCAGACAGAATTCTTAGCTGCAGAATAGAACTACACATTTCCAGCTCATACTTACTACCCGCAGAGACGAGAAGGCTGTCAGCTCAAAGACCACGGGGAGATTCCTTACCTCTCATCTCATGCCAGAGTCATGCTCAGAAAAACCCAGCTCAACGTAACACTGTTTTTCTTTTCGACATTATTTCATGTTTAAAATCAACTGTGGCCCTTCTTAGGGCAGTGTTTGAATCCCTGCTAGGCTATACTATACAATAAAACAAACAAACAAACAAACAAACAAACAAACAAACAAACAAAACAATGCCCCGCAATGGGAAAAAGGATTAAAACCCACACAGTGTACCCAGCGGGGCCTTGAAGTTATGTTTAAGTGACTTTAAAACCCGGCAGATGTTTTTAATTTCTTCTGTCCGTTCCAGCCAATCTGCCTCTTGCCTTCGGTCTCCTCTTCAGTCTTCATGAAGCCCTGACCCGTAAAACGTGTGCGATCGATGCCATTTTATTATGGATGTCACTTGAATAAACACTATCCGGGCATCCAATGAGGCGAGCAAAAGAACTGAGCTCTGACCTCTGAGGAAGAGCTCCACTGGTTGGCACCAGAACCTCTGAAGCTGGTCTGGAAGGTCCAAAAAGACGCGGACTTTAGCCATGCCTGGAATAGGACGTAGAACCCTTCTTCCGCCTCCTGCCTCCCCGTTCCTGTCCAGCATCCCCTATTGGCAGACGCCAACAGGGAGCTGTGAGGTAAAGGAGAAAGTGCGTAGCCTTGGAGCTCATGAACTTTCCCAGACCCCACTGTTTTCGACCTGTAAGAAACATCAGTGTCGCTTGGTTCAAACTAGTAGTTTGCTGCCCCGGCCCCAGCCTCATCCAGCGGCATCTAGAAGGAGGGGTCGGGAGCTAAACAACGAGCCAGGACACACTATCACATGGTTTCACAGGTCACAGAGACTTTAGCCTCTGTGTTAGCTGGCTGTCCCGTTGGCATTCTCATAATAACTCAGGTCTGATGCCTTAAGAGTTATCACTTGATTGAGGTCAGACAAGGTGGTTTAGGGCATCCGTGGAATTCCAGTTTTCTAGCCCAGTCAGTGCTCCAAAGCCAGCGGGCGGGACTTTTCTGCTAGCGCAGCACCCGAGCTTCGTGGTGTAAGGGCATCGGACATTAGGGGTCCACGAAGCATCCAGAACTCTCCCAGGGACGCAGAGAGCGATGAGCTTCTCAGCGGAAGGAACGTGTGTCCTTCTCAGCTAGAAAATCTGTGCGTCAGGAGACACTTCCAGAAGCGACAGGAATAAGGATTAAAACGGATGAAAACGCAGGATGTTAGTAAATGCCCTCACGTTCCACATCTGACCCTGAGCAGAGTGCCCTCGCAGCAGATGAATCTATAGAGTCTGTCAGATGAACTATTTTTCACGGGCCGTGTATAACGTTTCGCCAGCGCATGTCTCCCGACATGTGTGAGAGGCTGCCCACGTCAGGTGGGTCCGAATTCGGCGACTTTGCAGCCGAGCGTCCGGCTGTGACGGAGCCTTTCATTGGCTTCTGGTTGAAGCTCGGAAACCTCCAGGTGGGAAAAATAATGAAGAAATGAAATCAGAAAAGGTTCTTCAAGGCCTACCGGTGATTTTTATGTTAGTGTATTGAGCTGAGGGAAAAGGAAAAGGGGTTGGCATACTTTAATCGAAACCATTTGTTTGCTGCTGATAAAAACAAAACAAAAGAAAAGAAAACGAGACAAAACACACTTGGGTTTTTCATTTCTCTTCTTCCTTTCCTCCCTCCCTCCTTCACGCCCTGTCTCCCCCTCCCCGTTCGCTCCACTTTCAAGCATTCCCTTCGAGTCTTTGTCTTTAGCCATCCGCTGAATTAGACCTTTTTGAACTCTAACTAACTCCTGGGTTCTACTCTGAGACGCATTTTTTTTTCCCCCTCTGAGCAAAAAAACCAATTCTACTGTCGGAAATTGCATTCTATTTAAGGATATACCCAAACTGCCACGGCGTCGGAAGGCAGGCAGCAGATGGGTTTTCCCACCCCTGTAAAACTTTTCAATCAAGCAGCTCCAAACACCGTTCCTTCGCATGTCCTCGCCATTACCCGCTTTGTGAAGGCCCCAGGCATTAGGCGGATACAATTGATGAAGTCAAAACCCCTTCGCTCTAATCGGCCGGCACCATCATACAAATCAGCACGATTTCCCACTGACTTTGAAAATGACAGTTATATTAAGAATACTCACAATGAAAGAAATGTTCAAAAAATGAAATGATTTGGAGGGGTCCGATTTGCATGTGGACCCCTGGATTCCAGGACCTGCACCGTACAAGGCTCCCCAGAGCTTGGACATGGGGCTGACATCGGGCTTCAGAGGGAGATGAGGGAATAGTCAGCCAAGCAGAGGTCGTCGTGGATGAGCCCCAGAAGACAACACTGGTTTTTATTGAGGATGCACCACGTCCCAGGCACGCTGTCGTACGACCTCTGTTCCTTCTACTAATCCCGTGATGGAGGCTGGTAGAAATGACTCGGATTTTGCAGGTGGGGAAGGTAAGATTTTATCAGATTGAGTAATTTGCCAGGGGTCACACAGCTGGCATATGGCAGGAATTTGACCCCAAAACTGAAAAGTTCAGTGTCTTTGGTGGCGCACTCGGGGATCAGCGACCTAAGCAAGTGGGAGTGAGTTGCTGGACATGTTTTAGGGCACAGGGTGGGGCTGGGGTGCGGGGTGGTGAGCAGTGTTGCTCTGCCTGCTTTCCCCCCGGCAACTCCGGACAACCTGCTTCTTAGTTCCCATCCTCTCAAGAAGGCAGAGAAGCGAAGCGGGAACATGCTCGCTAAGCAGAAAGGCTGAGACAAAGAGGCCAAGCGAGGCTCTCGGTGACACCAGGGGGGATGCTGGGGTCCCCACAGCCTGAGGGCCCAGGCTGCCCCTCCCTCCGTTGCTACAGAGCGACGCAATGAAGAAAGCGCGGTGCTCGTCCCTCTCCGACGATGACGGATGTGAGCGAAGGCATGGAGGAAGGGCCTGGATGGCGGATGAGGGCCCGAGCCCGTCTCGATCCATACAGACACTCGGTCCGCCGTCTCCGGGGAAGCGACCGATAACTCCCAGTCTTCGTATTTTGCTCGCCCTGTCAAATCATTCTCTCCTTTAGAACATTAGAGTCGAAAATTGCCACTTCACTGTAAATATGTAACACTGGCTTATTTTAGTACTCGTTGTCGACATGGAAACCGTGGTTAAATAGGACATAGACATATATTCATATATAAAGCGAATGGTTTCTTTGAAGTATTAAGCCACGCCCACTGCACCCCGCAGACCAGAACGAGGCGCATGTCCTTAGAACAAAGAACTCTGTGTTGCACAGTGAGTCGGTTTCAACCTTGAGCGATATTCCAGCTTTGCGTGCCGCAGGTTGACGACAAAGGAAGAGGCTTTCTAAAATCGAAAAGCTTTACTTGATAAACCATGAGCAAAGCCTGGAAGTTCGAGCTTGGCATTTTGCTATAAGCAATCCAGTGGAGAGACCCAACAGTGAAAATGCAAAGAACACCCTCGCCAGACACAAAGGTAGACTAGGGGTGCGTGCGTGCGTGCGTGTGTGTGTGTGTGTGTGTGTGTGTGTGTGTGTGAGAAGGAAGAGGAAGGAGAGAAAGCTGGAGAGCTGAAGTGTCCATGGGCAAAGCCTCTAAGCCTGAAACCTTGAGCACAGGAGAGAGGCTCCCGCAGGCTGATACAGAAGACGCAGGCAGATGACATCACAGCGGAGCACAATGGAGGCCTGACTGGTCTAGGCTGAGAAACAATTGCAGAGAAGTCTCCCAAACACCTCCAGGCCCTGGCTCTCCCTACATCCTACACTTTCCTCAGGTGACCTTCTGTAACTGCTACCTGGACGAGAGCTGAAGGTCGGGGTGGACAAGCCTCCCTTCCAGACTGGGAGGGGACCGGCCGCATATTGGAGGAAGACAGACTGGAACGCCCCAAATGAAGAACGACCAGACACGATCGCCAGAATCAGAGCCGGCAGAATGGGGGGGCCCCGTCAGCAGCTCCACGGGGTAACTGAAAGCATCACTCTCGTCCCAGAGGGCTGACCCCGGGCTACGTCAATCGCAGGGCAGGAAGCGTGGGGAGATCAGAGGACAGAGACTCACTCCCCTGGGCCACTCGCCCACCTCCGAGAACCTACAGAAGCTCGGCCTGAACCCAGACACAGCTCTGGGACAAGGATGAGGGGGACAGCCTTTGCGATGGAGTGGGGAAGGGTGCTAACCTAGAGGGGAGTTTGAATTCTGAATATTTCCCCAAAATAGAAAACCAGAAGAGGCCGTATCATCCTGACACACAAGTTGAAGCTGGAGATTTTCTCTTGCCCAAGCGGCAGTGGACACGGGAGTTTTGACAATCAGACAGGGCCACAAAGGAAATCACGAAACCTACCGTTTCTTCCCCGCACACCTCAAACATGCTGGGGCATATTTAGACCCATGTTTTCTTCTTGGCCTCAGAGTCTGGCTATTGCGACAAGCTTTCCTTTACGTTTTGGTAGCCGTTTCGTGAAATCACGCAAGAGACTGAAACTCGTACCAAACTGAATCACGGGAGCACAGGCCTGGAGTCTGTCTTCTGCTTGGCTTGTCTCTGCGAATTTCCCGCGCGCTGAGCCAGATGCAAACTCATCCGCCAACCCTGCACGGAAGCTTAACACTAATTTCCGTCAGTCCGTCATATATGCGTTCGATGGTCCACGGGCTGCACGAAGGCACCTATGCCTCTGAGAATGGGGAGCAGAGAAACTTGAAGTATGCATTTAGAGCCCAGCTTTCCCGAGATAACTAGTTCGTATCAAAGTTGGCACCTCGGGACATCCCACGTGCGGTCACCAGGATTGTTTGCGAAAGCTATGGCCTTCTCGTGTGCCAACCACGCATCCATCCACATAATACATTGAAAATGTTAATAACCGGTGTGATACACTGCATCATAACAATGTTATTCATACGCGATTATGTCAACACGCAGAGGATGTTTTTAGAATTAACTGACATGAGGACTCAGCGTGGCAAGACTTGGTTTTTGGAGGGCTTGCCTTCCCATGGCTTTTCCTTCGGTCTCCTTGGTGACCAACAGTGAAAACGTGGGACAGTATACAGTCCCTCGGTTTACACTAGAACACAACAGTCGCAAAGAAAAATGTGATCCCATTACACGTAATGTATCCCGAACCCTGCACAGACACCTTCTGTGTGACCGTGGAGATCATCCCACATGATCCTCACGACAGGAAATACAGGACACGATGTGACACACCTCGTACGCAAGAATCACATGCACCCACGATGTTGTACACGTGAAGCTAATATAATACTGTGTGTCAACTGTAACTGAAAACCTACAAATAAAAAAAGCATTATATGCAGCATTTTCAAGGTCATTTCCAATTACAGATTTTGTCCCGAGACAGTAATACACAGCTTTGCCTGTGACTAAATCTTTTATGTGCAATAAGCTCTCAAAAACATCCCAAGTCTGCCTAGTAGTCATCGATGGCTATGTTTCTATAAGTTCAGAATGGTCAAGGTCAAAAAAATTCTAATCTAACGCTTTTGTTCATGTCAGACATATTTATTCAGTATCGCTGGAATAATTACCACACAGAATAGCTATGTGATACCAATTAGTGGGAAGATTTGGGTTCTCTCTGCCTTAGCTACTTTTTTTGATATGATAAAATCAACCAGCTCTTTCCTAATTTGCAAACAGGTCCTGAATTTTATCTTACCCCACTTCAGAGGTATTCGAGAACCTGGGATATAAAAACAGATTGTCGTTAAAAGGTATGCTGAAGGGCAGATGGATAAGAAGAAAAAAAATAGCCAGGCTCATCAGTATGAACAAGAGCTCACTCATTTCATTAAAATTAGGTGACAGAGTTGAACTATTTGACACATATTTATTCCAATTAATTTCAATTAGGAAAAACCAGTGTAACTAGATGTGCACACACACAGTCACCAGGCAGTGTCTCTGAGATCATTAGACACGATATCCGTGCTTAACTATTAGTGTAAGTAGTAGACTCTGGATCGTGCTGTCAGCGATCACTTCTACGGCTAGAAATCGCGGCGTGACGACCCTTACATTAAATAGCCATCAGGGATTCTAATTGATCTCGACATGCACATGATTTTTTTTTTTCATTAAGAAAATTAATAATGCATAAGAATTCTGGAAACCAACTAAAGCTGTCTTTTTCCACCTCTCATCTCTCGGG
>NW_011889426.1:19602-21691 GCF_000151845.1 Pteropus vampyrus | reverse complement strand
AGTCATCGATGGCTATGTTTCTATAAGTTCAGAATGGTCAAGGTCAAAAAAATTCTAATCTAACGCTTTTGTTCATGTCAGACATATTTATTCAGTATCGCTGGAATAATTACCACACAGAATAGCTATGTGATACCAATTAGTGGGAAGATTTGGGTTCTCTCTGCCTTAGCTACTTTTTTTGATATGATAAAATCGACCAGCTCTTTCCTAATTTGCAAACAGGTCCTGAATTTTATCTTACCCCACTTCAGAGGTATTCGAGAACCTGGGATATAAAAACAGATTGTCGTTAAAAGGTATGCTGAAGGGCAGATGGATAAGAAGAAAAAAAAATAGCCAGGCTCATCAGTATGAACAAGAGCTCACTCATTTCATTAAAATTAGGTGACAGAGTTGAACTATTTGACACATATTTATTCCAATTAATTTCAATTAGGAAAAACCAGTGTAACTAGATGTGCACACACACAGTCACCAGGCAGTGTCTCTGAGATCATTAGACACGATATCCGTGCTTAACTATTAGTGTAAGTAGTAGACTCTGGATCGTGCTGTCAGCGATCACTTCTACGGCTAGAAATCGCGGCGTGACGACCCTTACATTAAATAGCCATCAGGGATTCTAATTGATCTCGACATGCACATGATTTTTTTTTTTCATTAAGAAAATTAATAATGCATAAGAATTCTGGAAACCAACTAAAGCTGTCTTTTTCCACCTCTCATCTCTCGGGATGCTGTGCACCAACGTCAGGCAAGAAGGAGCCTGTTCTTTCGAAGCAGGTGTTGGCAACGAATCCTCCAGGCGGGGCTGGAGCAGGATCGCCCAGTCGTGGTGGCAAATGTCCCGGGAACTTGCCATTGATCGAGAGCTGAGCTGACGAAGGAATCCACTGGCCGTGGTAGCAGGTGTCCCTCTTCTCGAGGGTTCCAGACCTGCACATCGTGGAAAGTCAGCCAAAAGGAAACCAGACGTGTCGACCTGGGAAGGGGTTATCGCGAAGGGAGCCTCACAAGCTTTCGGCCCAGGCGATGGATAGAAGCAGGTGACCCGATGAGCAAGTGAGGTCACGGTCAGGGCGCGTGGGGAAGAGAGAGGTCACGTAGTGGGAAATGGAATGCCTCAGGCTACGAATTGAAAAGGAGGCGCGTAATGGGAAAAATTCCGTGTTTAGGAAAACCTTTGTATGAGTGAGCAACAAAATGGAAAAACGCGTACGTGAGAACACAGGCTTTACGGAAACGACAGCTACGCGCATGGAGCATCTAGCATGCGCAAAGCCTTGCAGGAAAACTGTCACACCCTTGTGTGACAGACCCTCCCACCTCTGCGATGCTCAAGACAAGACAAGCCAGTCGGTGCTTCGCTACTGAAAGGCCCTCCAGGCAGCACGCGGGACGTTAGGTCTTGGGCAGACGTGGCGTGATAACGATGGGAGGTGGCCAATGGTCCGCGATCAGGAATTTACGCAAATCTCTCACCCGCGTTCTGCAAAGCAAGCATTAGAATGGGAATGTGTTCGGGCCGTGGACATCGAGCATCAGAGGGGAACGTGAAGGTAGCTCTCCTTTGCAAACTCTATTGATTCAAGACCAATTACAAAACACTTGTTTTTAGAGGTACGTGGCCACCCAATCAATTTTCATTCGAATTCCTTGGCTCTCCTTAGTACTGCTTTTATTTATAATTGCTACTGTTGCCTACGGCATATGTTCCTGCGAGCTTTTCAAGGTGTGTTTTCGAACCGAATGAAAAGATCCTGTCTGCTTGTTTCCGATTTGCTTTTCTGTTATTACAGAAACAAGGACAGCTGCCTTCCCCGTGGTGTTTATGTGCTTAACTATACTTTTGTTTTCTTTCTAGTTTGATTAGATGGCACAGATTTCTTTATCTTTACTGAAGAGAGATCTTCGAGGCATCTAATATTTCAAGCTGTCGTGTCATACATTAGAAAAGCCACAGAATCCTCAGAGGTACGCGATCTAGTTCACGAGATGGACATTTGCGACACTGCAAGTAAACGGTGAGCTACACACAAATGACTAACATTCTGGGATGGTGCCTAAAAGCTACCAGCAGAGGAGT
>NW_011889426.1:16732-19552 GCF_000151845.1 Pteropus vampyrus | reverse complement strand
TCAGGCTACGAATTGAAAAGGAGGCGCGCAATGGGAAAAATTCCGTGTTTAGGAAAACCTTTGTATGAGTGAGCAACAAAATGGAAAAACGCGTACGTGAGAACACAGGCTTTACGGAAACGACAGCTACGCGCATGGAGCATCTAGCATGCGCAAAGCCTTGCAGGAAAACTGTCACACCCTTGTGTGACAGACCCTCCCACCTCTGCGATGCTCAAGACAAGACAAGCCAGTCGGTGCTTCGCTACTGAAAGGCCCTCCAGGCAGCACGCGGGACGTTAGGTCTTGGGCAGACGTGGCGTGATAACGACGGGAGGTGGCCAATGGTCCGCGATCAGGAATTTACGCAAATCTCCCACCCGCGTTCTGCAAAGCAAGCATTAGAATGAGAATGTGTCCGGGCCGTGGACATCAAGCATCAGAGGTGAACGTGAAGGTAGCTCTCCTTTGCAAACTCTATTGATTCAAGACCAATTACAAAACACTTGTTTTTAGAGGTACGTGGCCACCCAATCAATTTTCATTCGAATTCCTTGGCTCTCCTTAGTACTGCTTTTATTTATAATTGCTACTGTTGCCTACGGCATATGTTCCTGCGAGCTTTTCAAGGTGTGTTTTCGAACCGAATGAAAAGATCCTGTCTGTTTGTTTCCAATTTGCTTTTTTGTTATTACAGAAACAGGGACAGCTGCTTTCCCCGTGGTGTTTATGTGCTTAACTATACTTTTGTTTTCTTTCTAGTTTGATTAGATGGCACAGATTTCTTTATCTTTATTGAAGAGAGATCTTCGAGGCATCTAATATTTCAAGCTGTCGTGTCATACATTAGAAAAGCCACAGAATCCTCAGAGGTACGCGATCTAGTTCACGAGATGGACATTTGCGACATTGCAAGTAAACGGTGAGCTACACACAAATGACTAACATTCTGGGATGGTGCCTAAAAGCTACCAGCAGAGGAGTACACTACAAGTATGTTAATTATGAACAACAATAGCGAAAACCCAGGACGCCCTGAAGACCTGAGTTTGGCTCACAGCAAGAATCGGGTAATACGGTCCTTTCTAGGTTGAGAAGTTTTGCTTTGTTTTGGCGTCCAGAGCATGACTGGAGAGAAACACTGCCTCGTCGAGATGTAGCCACAGAACTCATGGAAAAGACAGCACCGCAGTTCTGAGTTCAGCACGTCATAATTTTTGTGGCCTCTGAAAGCTCCACTCCAGGCTCTGCTTGCTACTTCCATGGCGGTGGTGTTTGAAGTGTGGACCTCACACAGCTGGAAGCCGGGGAAAAGTTCCGCAGCCCGCCCCCCCTCCTCGCCAAAAAAACACTTGTTTTTTCTTCTTGTTGTTGATGGTCTGATTGGTTGGTGCAGCAGTGGTGGGTGGTACTGGGGGGGTGTTGTCCCGCTGACGGCGTTGTTGGTTCCTGGTTGTTCTGTTGTTCGTTGCTGCTCTGGTGGGTAGTAGAAGGCCGGTTTTTTTTCTTATTGTTGTTGATAAAGCCAACAAATCGTGGATTTTCTCGAGTATCTCTAAAGTGCGCATATTTTTAACGGTGTGCAACATGCAAGGGAAGGACACACAAGCCTTCTGCACAGTGGTGCAGCCACTATGGAAAACAGTCTGGAGGTTTCCCCCAAAATTAAAAACGGATCTACCTTTAGACCCGGCCATTGCACCTCTGTACAATAATTTGTACAGATCTATGCACCATAATATTCACGGCAGCATAATTTACAATAGTCAAGATATGGAAGCAACATAAGTGCCCGTCTACAGACGATTAGATAAAGAAGTTATGGTACATATGTACAATGGAATATTACTCGGCCATTAAAAAAATGAAATCCTACCATTTGCAACGACATGGATGGACCTAGAGGTTAGTATGCTGAGGGAAATGAGTCAGACAGAGAAAGATAAATACCGTATGATTTCACTTATATGCGGAATCTAAGGAACGAAAAGAACAAATTGATCTAAACCAGACTCACAAATAGAGTGGACAATTTGGTGATGGACAGAAGGGAGAGGATTTGGGGGGGCTGGGAGAATGGGGTGAAGGGTTAAAGAAGTACAAATCAGTAGCCGATGGATGGTCAGGGGGATGGGGAGCACGGCAGAGGGAACGCGGTCAGCATTAATACGTTGGCTAGGCGGAGGGCCAGGGGAGGGAGGGAGCAATTGGGGGGATCGTTTTATGAACTAAATACAAGTCTAACCAACATACTGTATACTTGAAACTAATTTAAATAAATAAATTTAAAAAAACAAATGAACAAACTTCTGCACAATGAAAGGTGATCGTCGTCCCCAGGGGGGAAAAAAGCATGCTACCATTTTTACTTGAAACATTGACGGACAGACAATCTATGGTGTGTCAGACTCGGGAATCTGGCAGACATCTTCTCAAAAATGGCCAATGAGAGCCTGGCACTTCATGGAAAACAACTGACAGTATTTGTTGTCAATGGCAACATTCAAAATTTCAGGAAAAAAAAAATCAGAATTTTAGAAATCTTGTATCTGCCACTGTGAACTGGAGAGCCTTCCAAAACTTAAATTCTTCCCTTGTAAAATCGGTAGCGATACTAATGTGTTTTTAATCTCGTGTGATAAAACATGTGAATAGTTGGAAGTCCTAGTACTGATACCTTTGCAAATGACTAACTAACGCATAATGTTGCAAACTCATGCCCGGGTAAACGATGCAGGCTGAGTGCAAGATGAAACAATGGATTTTAATTTTGCAGAGGACGAAATGTGTCTCCTTATGGGTTCACATTAAAGTTCTTATTTAACCCGTAAGAATCTAGCA
>NW_011889426.1:15164-16167 GCF_000151845.1 Pteropus vampyrus | reverse complement strand
TAACCAACATACTGTATACTTGAAACTAATTTAAATAAATAAATTTAAAAAAACAAACAAACAAACTTCTGCACAATGAAAGGTGATGGTCGTCCCCAGCGGGGAAAAAAGCATGCTACCATTTTTACTTGAAACACTGACGGACAGACAATGTATGGTGCGTCAGACTCGGGAATCTGGCAGACATCTTCTCAAAAATGGCCAACGAGAGCCTGGCACTTCATGGAAAACAACTGACAGTATTTGTTGTCAATGGCAACATTCAAAATTTCAGGAAAAAAATCAGAATTTTACAAATCTTATATCTGCCACCGTGAACTGGAGAGCCTTCCAAAACTTAAATTCTTCCCTTGTAAAATCGGTAGTGATACTAATGTGTTTTTAATCTCGTGTGATAAAACATGTGAATAGTTGGAAGTCCTAGTACTGATACCTTTGCAAATGACTAACTAACGCATAATGTTGCAAACTCATGCCCGGGTAAACGATGCAGGCTGAGTGCAAGATGAAACAATGGATTTTAATTTTGCAGAGGACGAAATGTGTCTCCTTATGGGTTCACATTAAAGTTCTTATTTAACCCGTAAGAATCTAGCAGTGTTGAGTTTTGGTGTAATACTAAAAGGAAATATTTACAATTATTTAATTATCTTATTTTTTCCAGTTATGTATCTGCGGGAGGCCAGATTGTCTTTAGACACATCAATCAAAATAATATATTGTAACAAATTGAGTGCATCGGCTGCTATGAAAACCTTGCTGTCTGTCATTAAAACCAGGCATTAAAAAGATTTGCAAATATGGAAAGTGACGGCCCAGTTTGCTCTTGTTTTGGGGAATATACTTCCCTTTTATGAAGTTTTTTTTTTTTATGTTAATATAAAACAGGTTTACCATTTTACTTTCAATGAATGTGCAAACATTTCGAAATGACACTTTTAACTTCTAATTCGGTAAACATCAACAGCTACGACCCACAGAAATAAACTCCCTGTGAGGTCCT
>NW_011889426.1:13439-15114 GCF_000151845.1 Pteropus vampyrus | reverse complement strand
TTCGAAATGACACTTTTAACTTCTAATTCGGTAAACATCAACAGCTACGACCCACAGAAATAAACTCCCTGTGAGGTCCTCAATCATTTTATAAGGCTGAAAGGTGTCTCGATAACAAACCACTTGAGAACCGTTATTCTGGAAGCATCCTGGTCTCTTCCTGCCGCCAGGTGTCACGTCGTGCCTGCCTATGCTCGGATGTGGGCACGCAGGATTGTTAATTGCTGGAACACGTCATGGTTATTATTTCAAGACTGTTACCTTTAGTCTTGAGTGAAATCTTTATAAATATAGGATTCTATTCATCCTCCTTCTATCGATCACACTGCTTTCCTTGAAATATCCGATAATCCATCTATCTTATTAATAACCATCGCACCAACCTCTACAATCACCTGCTCTGGGGATTCCCTCCCAGCCCACCGAAGGGTTTCCTGCACTTGGGTACTGTGTCCCCACATGGCAGGACATGGTGGACACTCTCTCAGAGGGCCCCAGCGATCCCACTTGCTGGTGCCATCGATGTTGTCCCTTGCGTGCGGGCCGACTTCGTCACTTGCTTCCAACGCAGAACACAAGAAAGATAGCGGAACATCGCTCCCATCTTGAGCTTACGAAACATCACAACTTCATCCACTCTCCGTCTCTCCCGCCTTCTCGGCTCGGGCACTCGGAAGATGCTCACTGCTGGACGGGGTCACCCGCGTGGGAAGGAACTGACGGAGGCCTCCACGAAACAGGTGAGAACAAACTGAACCTGCCACCAGCCATGTCCGCTGAGCGGCGACTCTTTCCCCAGTGACACCTTCGGGTAAGACTGCAGCCCTGGCTGACGCATTGATGGCAGCCTCGTGAGAGACCCTGAAGGGAAGGATCCTATTAAGCTGTGCATGCATTCCTGATCCACAGTCACTGTGAGATAGTGCATGTGTGCCATTTTAAGGTCATAAGTGTGTGGCCTCTTGTAATACAGCAAGACACAACTAATATAATACGCAGGTAGGGCCTTTCTGCTTCCTTGTAAGGCGGAGTGTGACTTGGTTTGAGTGACAGGCAGGTTTACCGATCAAGCCCGACATTCATCGACACCTTCAAATTGCTGATGATCCAAAGGTCACAGTGCCCCAGACACGGCCAGCTCTTAATAAACTCCCACCGAATTACTGTAGAACATATTCGATTAGACAAATGCATGGAATGCACCGTGCTAGATTCTGCACCTGAATATCAAGACGATCAGGTGCATTTTCTGAGCTCATGCCATTTATAATTGATGGTGGGAGACAGGCGAACAAGATCCTATAATAAAATATTGCATAAAAGGAGGTACCACATGAAGAACTATTAAGAAGCACAACATTAGGATAATGCGTCGAAGACAGGACCAAGCAGAAGTCGCTTTACAGACATAGACTTTGCATTTTGGAAATGCATCGGGCTTTTGCGGTAAGCAGATGTCCCTCGAAGATGTCCCTACCCTGATCCCTTCGACTCATGAGCATGTTAAATTACTTCAGTGACTTCTGCAGACATAGTTCAGTTTTCTGGCCTCACGATACGTAGATAGTCCTGAATGCCACGGGCCGGCCCAATCCAGCCCCAGGAAGCCGACAAAGCAGAGGACGTTTTCTAGCTGGACTGGAGGGGACGTGGCAGAGGAGAAGGCAGAGAAGTC
>NW_011889426.1:10081-12148 GCF_000151845.1 Pteropus vampyrus | reverse complement strand
TCAGGGACACCTTGAGAAGGCGGGAATCTGGTGAGAGGCGAGGGCAAAAAGGAGGATGCCAAGGTCATACCCAGGACACAGCCATGTGGGCCAAGGTCATACTAAGACCTGGCCATGCAGGTCAAGGTCATACCCAGGACACGGCCACGCGGGCCAAGGTCATACCCAGGACACGGTCGCACAGGCCAAGGTCATACCCAGGACACGGCCACGTGGGCCAAGGTCATACTAAGACATGGCCACGTGGGTCAAGGTTATATCCAGGACATGGCCGCACGAGTCAATGTCATACCCAGGACACGGCCACACGAGTCAGGACGCCAGACAGACGACAGTAAGTGGATGTGAGAGACAAGGGGGACAAGGATCCTCCAAGGCAGAAACGAAATTCATACAGCAGAACACAGGGGATTCAAGACGAAGGTCTGAAAGCTGACGGCGTGTCAGCCAGTGGCCTTCCATGTTCTCACAGAGCACGAAGGGACAGAGACCCAGAGACATGCACACAGGGACCAGTGTCTCAGTTCTTCCTGCACCTGTCCGCCTCACCCAGCTCAGCCAAAGCCATGCCTCGGCCCTGCGCCCGTGTACGGAACAGCTTCCCGGCTCAGTCACGCTTTGCTGCTGCTTACGCTGTTGGGGCTGTCCCCGGCCCCCCGTCACAGGTACAGCATCGTCCTTCATTTTCCTGTAGAGCTGGCTCTCTCTTCGGCAATGTCCGACAGCGGTCATCGGCTGAACGCGCGGAAATCTCTGCCTGGGTAGCGACACTTGTCTTAATGTAGCATCGCTCTCGTGGCTGAGCCGGGACAGTTGAGAATTTTATATGCGGTGGACCAGTGAGCACATAGAAGACGCCACATCTGAAATGAACCCTGTGAGCACATAGAAGACGCCACATCTGGAATGAACGCATCCCCACGCGTTTCCGTGATTGCCGGCGTGACACGGGGTCTAAGGCTGTGGCATCCGAGTCACAGTGTGCTTGCAAGTTGCAGCTCTAACACCCACTCACGGGGGGCACGGGGGGCTGGGGACAAGGGACCGCAGTTTCCACCCTCTGTGTCCACATCTGCAAAATGGGGATGAAACAAATACCTTATAATGCTTTCCGAGGCCATGAGCCTTCAGAATATTGCCTGATACTTAGAAAACAGGCAACAAGTATTAGCTCATTTTGATTTAAAAGGGGGCTTTTTTTTTTCCTGGTCACTATCGGATGTCCTCCTGTGACAACTCTGGGTGCTGGGGAAGTACCTGTTACTGTGAGGGTTCACGGACCTCATGAAACACGGAGAAAGGTAATGAAGTATAGCCAGACAGCGGGAACTGGAAAGGGAGCCATATTTTTGCAGAAAGAAACCTTTTCCCGTCTGTTCTCTCTGAGGTTTTTCTGCTTCTCCACGTCTCTCTTCCCGTCCGCTTCACTCTGTTCCCACCTACCACACCTGGTCTCTCTCTCACGATGGCAGCATCGGGGGGCTCTGGCATCTCCCACGGTGAGACTCTTCAGGACGTCTCGGCTGGAGCTCGCCCAGCCACACGCCAACTTTGGGACAGTCCCAAGTGCGAAATCCCAGCAAGAAATGTGGTCCAGCTGCTGCCTCGCCCCGGCCCCGCAGACCACACCTTCCTCCCCAGCCCAGAGACGCATCCGTCAGCTGTGTCTGGCCGCTGTGTGCATAGCTGGGGGGCCTTGAGGGGAGGTGAGGAGGGGGTTACGTAGTTCAGAAGTGGGCGCAGCCTCTGAATGGGGGTTTAGGGCACGGGGGACTCTTGAAAAGACTCGTAGGTAGAATCATCACCTGGAAATTCGCCCAGGACGCACTGTCGCAGATAGAACTTATGGCATTTGCATCCCCCGCTCCTGCTGACATTTATTAGATTACAGAGCATTTTAAACGGCGCCTCAGAGTCCATAAGAAATAAGGAGGAACAGCTGTCTTTGCTCAAAGATATGCAGGTTGGCAGAGATGTCACAGCTCAAGACAGCAACGAGTTTCGTGCATCTGCCCCTGCTGGCGGTCATTTGCAGTCCTAATGTGATTCGAGCCTGCCGTGTGACAC
>NW_011889426.1:5949-8931 GCF_000151845.1 Pteropus vampyrus | reverse complement strand
TCCACACAGTCTTCGAAATCACCTTTCCTAGAGTTCTACCTGCGGCCACTCTCCCCGTGATGTCCAACCACCTCCTCTGTGGGAAACTCTGAAGAAGGGACAGAGGGATCCATCTCTATGACCCCCAGCTCCGCCCAGATGCTGTCCCCGCTCAGCCCTTTCAACCTCTCTCTCTGCGTGTTCATATTCCAGATCTCACTCTTTTTTTTTTTTAAATTAATTCACGGATATATTTTTTATTAAGTAATAACTTATTTATACCATAGCCTGACTGGTCGCCTTCTAGGCTCCAGTGACCGAGCTGGGCATTGCGGATAAAGCAAGGACCATGACACATAAAGCCACCGGCTTCCAGGGAACCTGCAACCCACCTGGTGGCAGGAAGGGTGGCCCACCAACCCCCGGGGGTCATAAGCTCTGAGAAGAAGAATCAACGCACGTGAGGAGGAAAATCAGCCGAGACCGGGCTGTGTCTCTGATCAGGGGACATGTGAGCAGAGACCTGAAGAACCCAACCAGTGACCAGGTTCCACAGACCACACACACTCGGAGGGGGCTGTGGGAGCCGCAGGCGGCCCCAGTTGATGGGGAGTGCCTGGGTATGCTGTGGAGAGCAGGCGATCTGCTTCTACGGGCAGGTCTCAGGAATCGCAGATATCAAGCAGCGGGCAGCGACATCTCCAGTGGAAGAGTCGGGCGTGTCTGCTACTTGGGTCCCCTCAATACGCAGCCTCCAAGCCACACCCCGTGGCCCCTGGCACACTGTGGAGCTGATCCCTTTGAACACAGCCTGAGGACTCAGTGTTGCACAGACAGTCATGTCATTGAATTCTGAAGTACACGTTTCCTGATTCTGAGATCTCCGTGGGCCTGGCGGTGACACCATTCTCTCAAAACCTTTCCTGTTTGTTCAGACAGCTCACCGTGCCGTGACGGGGCCCCCATGTGACACTCGTGGGATTGCTTGTGCAAATGCAAATGGAAAGTGTGAAACAGCGTGACGTCAGTCACGTGGTAGTCTCCTCGGTCATGCAGGATTTTTTTTTTTTTACTCTGTACTATTGATAAAATGAGAATGGGAGATAAAAAGTTGTGCAGAGATCTGACGGACACGCTGACGACCTGCAGGCTGCAGTTGAGAAGGACGGCCACACGGTATGTGAAAAATCCTTACAAGTGTCCTGGGTCCCCTATTCGGGAAGATCTTTCCTGTCCCCTCATGCTGTACATCTGGTCAACCACCATGTCCTGCCTACTTGGTTCCCTAATGAACTCTTGCATTTGTCCACTTTTCACATTCCCCAGTGCTCCAGCCGTGGCCTGGCCACCATCGTCTCTTCTCTAGACCATGGACATAGTCACCGGAATCGTGAACCCCGGTCCCCACCCCACAGACACTGCTCTGTTCCCATCTGCGGGGCGCTGTGAACAGTGTTTCAAATGTGATCAGCCCTCTCCCTTGCTTAAAATCCTGATGGTTTCCAAAGCTTTTAGGGTACAGGCCAAGCCCTCCGAAGAAACTTTCCACACCATGGTCCCTATGAGTCCCCAGCCCCATCTCCCCCTACTTGTCTCAACTTTCCTCATGGACTCGACATGCTCAGTGGATGGTTAATTCTACGTATCAACCTGACTGCACACCAGATGACGTGCCGACCAGTGAGCACACGGATAAATGTGTATTTTCATGCCATCGCATTAGAAGTGGCCTGGTACGCACGTTGTGTGGAGTTTTGACCATTCCCAAGCCAAACCTGGGCCAGAGCCGATCCATTTCTCGGAAGGTTTACAACCACGGTTCTCTGCGACACAGAATTCAATAGCATGAGGCCGAAGCATCAGAGCACCGAAGACCCTAGATTCCCAGCAAAGTGCCTCAAAGCCAAGAGTCTGAGGATAGAATGAAGATAAAGCCGTGCAGATCAAGGTCTGTTCCAAACTGGACCCAGTCAGTGCCACGTTCTCAAAAACATTAACTCCTGACATACATGTAACTGCGTCTCACGTCCCTAAGAAATCGTGCTTTTTTTGGTCACTGAAAT
Organism: Pteropus vampyrus; assembly: GCF_000151845.1. Taxonomy (NCBI): domain Eukaryota; kingdom Metazoa; phylum Chordata; class Mammalia; order Chiroptera; family Pteropodidae; genus Pteropus; species Pteropus vampyrus. The sequence continues at coordinate 6,889 of NW_011889426.1, read as the reverse complement.
GATTACGTTTGCACCTTACCAATCCACAGGAAGTCGAGTGCTTCTGGAGTGTGTCTAGCTGTGAGCAGAAGTGAGCAGGACCTAGCTGCGTAATTCGGGAAGTAGTTCAGACTTCCTTCTGAACATGGAACCTTAGGAAAACCGGTTCACGTCTTTCATCCCCAAAAAGCAAAAACAGCTCAGACAATAAGGAAATAATCAACGAATCAATTCGATCGAAGGGGTAGAGCAAATACGTGCAAATCGTTTTGCCGTGTTTTCAGGCTTCCATTCTATGAGCAAAGTTTAATTATCATTAACAAATCCCAAGTATGTGATCTCTGAAAGCTGAATGTATGTTATATATCATTGTGGGGGGATTTTAATTAGGGTGAAGCCTTATTCCTATCTTTATCTTCCAACTTGAGTTAAAGCTATGTGAAGGCTGTGTTATCTGCAAAAAATAAAAAAAAAAAGAAAAATCACTTTTTGCTTCATGATTCCAGAATTTTTATTCCTAGACCTAGCTAAGTTTGCATTTTTTTTTTTTTAAATCTAACTTTCCAAATCTGCCACTATATCACTTGAGATTTGGGGCCAAGAGAAAGTGTGATGTCTGCTATTATAGGGGATTCCATGAGATGATTTGTGTATTTCAAAGTAGCCTGACGAATGATGAGCAATTGTCCTCTAAAGAAAAAGTGGTGACAAATGTATGACGCCGAAGCAGTCTTTGAGCTGAGATTTTTAGGTTAAAGAGGAATATTAAACAAATGTGTTGGGTTTAAAATTTAGACCATGGTTGTTGAGAGAGTGGTCATTTAGGGTGTTCAGACCACTCTCAATGGTAGCTGAGCTGATGTTTGTGTCTCAAGCGACTGTCACCTTCTGGCTTCCTCACATGAAGAGAGCGTCCAAACACGTGTGCTTCTGTGAAAGATCATGTCGGCCACTTTGCTTT
>NW_011889426.1:1958-3623 GCF_000151845.1 Pteropus vampyrus | reverse complement strand
TCTTCTTCGCTATTTATCTCTATGAAAACACGCACACTCCTAACAAAAATATGATAGCAATTTATGCTGCCTATCCCGAAACATTAAAATTGTTTCTTTGTGTTTGTAAATGATTGTGCAAAATTTTTTTTTTTTTTAAAACATCGTGACTACGATTGTGTTTGAAGATTGGCACAAGGGTGGACATTTTCAAAGCTCGGGGATACAGTCCGGAAGGGTTCGTTATACAATCTTTCTGCTTTGGTGTCTGAAATTTCCTATAAGGCAATGTTTCGTTTTGTTTTTCTTTAGATATATGGTTGCAATTAAAACGCATTCTTTGTATTTCATGTTTCCATGTGGAAGAGCAAAGATGAGACTGGGTTTTCAAATTTTAATCTCTGCCTCACTCATGAAACCCAACGATATTATTTATTCTACGGTCTCATTCCAAATGGCTGAGGCTTCAACAGGCAGAGTAAAAGCATTTTCCTTTCAAAGTAAGCACGATGAAATCCCAAGCGAATCATAAATAAGAAATCTTTACCAATATCACATTTAATGCAAAAACAAAAAACAAACAAACAAAAAAACACCCTCCAAATTCACAGAGTCTGCTAAAAAGTCCGTGTCACAGTTCAGCGTTTGATGAAGACGTCTTCGTTTTGCAATGCCTCAGGTGTTGGCAATGAAAATGGCCCACGAAGTAATCAAACAACTGACTTCCCTGCTGGAAAGAAGTCTGTGTTTTTCTGCCAAGATAAAAGAAAATCTAGGGCAATGCGATTAACTCCCTACCCTGGCAAATCCATATTTTCTATTTCAGAAAAACAGTCATCGACTGAATAGGAAACGCTTTATAGCACTATCTCCATTCGCATCTGTCCTTACGAACTACAATTAAAACAGTGGGAAAGATTTATCCAAATGGGTCTCATTATAGCCCTGCCTAAAACATTTTCTAATTGGGCAATCCTCTCTTATTAGGTTAATTAAACTGTTACACAAAATAATCGTGGTTAATCACGGCGGTGCCTTAAAATCCAGCGACCACTGCCATGTCTTCGCCATCCTCCCTTCTGAGACGCTGGAATTACTTAGGTTACGGAAACGGAATTATTTTATGTCGCACTTACACCCTCAAAATTAACGATTTAGGGCCACACAAATGCCCTTCTACTTCGCTAGTCTGCAGATTTCTCGGGTGATATTGCAGAAAAGGAGAACTTGAAACCTCAGCCAATGAGGTTAGCCTAGAAGGAGAGCAGAAGGAAGGCGGGGAGAGGTCGCACTCCGTGTCATTACTGAATGTTTCGGAATTCCCGGGTGATGCCAACCACTTGTGGCGGGCCCAGAGCGCACATTAGCGCAGCCGGCTGGGCTGCAGCAGTAGAGGCAGCTTCGCCACCGCCGTGCACGTCCAGAAGGGGCTGCAGGCCATCGAGCTGTTAGGGATGTTGCTCGGGGCCAGATCTCATCAAAAGATCATCCGGCAGCCCTGTCGTTTCCGAGAACAGATCTCCGTGTCTTCAGAAGCCATTTCTTGTATTTCTACAAAATGCGTGCGTGAAGCGCAGAAGCACAGAGACCGTCTTTTGCAGAGAAATATGTATTTTTAAAGAGCAGTAAGCGATGAGCTGACACCGGACCCCTGCGCGTGGTAGAGATTAGCAGACAGCGAGGGGC
>NW_011889426.1:0-612 GCF_000151845.1 Pteropus vampyrus | reverse complement strand
TAATCGTGATTCCTTTGCAGAAACACGTTGGTGACATGAGTCACTCAAGATGCGCGTGTTTATGGTACAGCGACAATATCCACATCTCAGTCGCTTAGGTAACGAAGATTTATTTCTTGTTCGCCCTGAGCATTCATCCTGAGTCATCTGGGCTCTGTTGGTTGTCACCTGCACTCTGAGTCCAGCCTTGGGGAGCGGTCTTTGTCTGGGATGTGGATAAAATGCCGAGGGATTTTTATACTTTATACTCGGAGGCCCTAGCTTTGAAGTAATAATGTGACGTGTCTCCTCAAGGCTCACGAGAAGGCGAGAGCACAATCTGGCTACGTGCCTCGGATGGTGGAACAAGCTGGAAACCACGAGCAAACACCTTGGCGGTGGCTGACTATCAGTAAACAAGCAGATAAACACAAAACCGAGGGCCTTTTGTTTGAATGCAGTAAATCAACTATAGATTTGAACCCTTAACAACCAGCACACTCAGATGACTTCTTTTTCTCTGGAAATGTCTCCAGTCTATATGGTAGCTCATGGATTCAATGCATGAGTTTCCTTCACACAGCCTCATCCCGTGTTCCTCGCTGGGCAAATCAATATCATCAGTGACGTAGA
>NW_011889425.1:139171-140598 GCF_000151845.1 Pteropus vampyrus | reverse complement strand
AATAGCACAGTAATACACAGCGAGTCGTGAAGAAATGACAAGGGAACCAGAAAATATCCTGAGACAGATGGAAATGGAAGCACAGCTCGCCAAAATGTGCGGACGCAGCAAAAGCTGCACTCAGAAGCCAATGTATAGCTGGAGACCTCAGATCAACGATCTAACCGTGCATCTTCGGGAAGTAGAGAAAAGAACCAACTAAATCCAAAGGTAACAGGAAAAAGTGAATAGAGATCAGAGTTGAGGCAAATAAAACGGAGAATAGACAACGACAGAGAAAGTCAATGTAACCAAGAGTCGGTTCTTGGAAAATATCAACCGCATTGACAAAGCATTAGTGAGACTGAGTACGAAAATCGTTTTGGAATGAGACATCCGAAATCTATGATGGTGCTCCATCCTTCTTATAGTCATCGGTAAAATTAAAACGTGCTGAGAAAACAAAAGACGGCCACATGATTATGTGCGCAAAGGTATCGTGCATATCCTTGCAAACATCTCTGTGACTAGCGAGGCATCGGCTCTGGCAACATTCCCTACGTGCTGCCGCGGACCCTCGGCCCGCAGAAGCTGAGGCTGACGACGGAGATGTGGGAACCCCAAAGAGAGGGTTACGTAGAAGGGAAGAGGAGGTACGGGGGCCCCTTGTGCAGGATTGACTTTAAAACTTCACGTGGGCGAAGCCACCGCCACAACGCGATTGTCCAAGATGTCTAGAAATCCGAACGGGCTGCTGAGAACCCCAAGGTGTGGGCGTTGTGCCCCGAGGTAAGCCCTGCCCTTTGGACGGCTCACGAAGTCAGAATCAGAGGCGCGTTCTCGTCCTCGCTCTGTGAATGCGTCGCCAGGTCTTGGACACGTAGTTAAGTTACCTGAGCTGGAAAGCGCCCCTGCGTGCAGTGCAAGTCCGTGTCACCGCGTCCCTGATCCTCCTCCAGCCCACGGCTGTGACGTCGCCTAAGACGTCCTGTGAATTCTTCAGTCCCCGCCCTCCTCCTCCTCCCGCGTGAAGGCGCGTTGAAGAGTGAACTAGTCTCTCTCGAATTAATTCGGTACAATCGGACGGTCTTTCGAGTGCGTAGGCCACGTGCTGCTTGAAAACCGCTTATTTCGCCTTCTCATGATAAGTGCCCAAAAGCACGGCACAGAGCACGCGTGGACACCTGACCCGGCGTTCTGCGTTTGGAGACGCGACTCCTGACCTCGGGAGTCGGGTTCACGTGAGGACCCTGAATCATGGTTGCATCGCCTTAGTTCATGATTTAGTATTTTCATGAAATAACGAAAAGTCTAGTTTTCAAAGAACTCATGTGTTCCGTTGACAGTGTCCGGGTTACAGCTTTTATTAAAGTGACCATCATCTACGTTTTCTGTCGGGGGGGATCATGTTTGGGGTGCCTGAGACATGTCAGTCAGTCTGGGTGTAC
>NW_011889425.1:132838-137956 GCF_000151845.1 Pteropus vampyrus | reverse complement strand
ATGATTTAGTATTTTCGTGAAATAACGAAAAGTCTAGTTTTCAAAGAACTCATGTGTTCCATTGACAGTGTCCGTGTTACAGCTTTTATTAAAGTGACCATCATCTACGTTTTCTGTCGGGGGGGATCATGTTTGGGGTGCCTGAGACATGTCAGTCAGTCTGGGTGTACGCTGTCATACTTTGCCGTGACACGCAATTATCTAAGATTTACATTATTTATCATATTTTCGTAGATAAATGCAGATCGAATGCACATTTATAATACATAAACAGTATTAAAACTTTAATTAGTCGGCTTCCTTCTATTTAGATAGAGAACTGGTTCCAGAAATAATTTTCTCCAGGTGTTTCGTCTATCAGTTTTCACTTCGGGGGAAAGAAAGAGTCTAAATAATTTGACATCCGCTTTTTCAGCCTCTCAGGTTTCCAAACCCTGTGGATATCCCTGTGTCAGCTGTGACCACTCTGCCCCAGAAGACATTTAACTAGTCGGCTAATACAAATTCGCGTCTTGAATCCGAGTTGTACGCTTTTTACAGTGCGTCGAACCATCACTGTCTGATAAACTGTCCGGGGATAGGATGGATATTGTGAGGAAGAGGGGCCCGCGAGGTCCCCCACGAAACGCCCGTCTCCCGAGCTCAGAGGCTGGAGGAAGTGTCGCAGGGAGGGACACGGCTCTGCTCACACGTGCACCTCCGAGTTCTGTCCGCCCCCCGCTCCTGGATGCTTTGCCTGTCCTTGCTGTCCTCACCTTGCGTCACGTGGAAATTAGGAGAGAAGCATTTTGTTACTCAGCTCAAGCAAAACACCTCACTGATGTACAGAACCTGGTGACTTAAATGCATTCGTGTCACTTTACACGACAGAGATGGAAGAATTTAGCACTTAGTTTGAATGTGTCTATGACAAATCAGGTTTTAATTCCACGAGAGGGTTTTGCTCTGTGAGAAAATTATAGCATTTCTCGTTATTCTTAACTCTCCTCCAAATCAGCAGTTCTCAAATGGGGGTGATTTTGCCACCCAGGGGACACATGGCAACGTCCGGAGACATTCTGCGTTGTCCTGTCCTGGGGGGAACGGCTGCTGGAATCTAGCGGGCAGAAGCCGGTGGTGCCGCCACGCTCAGGACAGTGGCCGGCACCCAGGACGACCGGCCTGGAGCGTCCGCCGTGCTCGCCTCGCGTAACTGGTCCTGAATGTACCCACTCGGAATGCCCCGCTACGCACGCCCACTGGTAGCAAATCGGGCGTTTTGCGGCTTCTGATTCCTAAGTTGGACAAGGGAGGGAGGACCCGTGTTCCTGTCACCGGGTCTCCTCACTGAGTGCCCCGCATGCCTGTAGGGCCTCGAAGCCACAGAGTCCGCAAGGCTGCGCCTTCCAATGTCACCAGTTCACCACGCGCTCTGTGTGCGTGTGCGTGTGTGTGTGCATGTGCGTGTGCGTGTGCGTGCGCATGTGCATAGTTCCCTTCATGGTGTCCACACGCCGTACGGCCGCTGCATTCGGGATGCAAAACTCTGCTTTCACCACAGACACCTCCCCGCACCACCACCCAAACACACACGCTCGCACACTGACACAGTCAGACGCTCGCACACTCACACATACACGCTCATGCACGCTCTCACACTCACATACACTCACACACTCATACACACTCATACACATACACGCTCATATACGCTCACACACTCACTCACACACACGCACTCATACACACTCACACTCACACACGCTCGCATGCTGACACACTCAGACACTCGCACACTCACACGCACACACACATGCTCATACACACTCACACACGCTCATACACACTCACACTCACACACGCTCGCACACTGACACACTCAGACACTCGCACGTACACACGCTCATACTCACACACTCACACACAGGCGCTCATACACGCTCACACTCACACACTCACACACGCTCACACACTGACACACTCAGACGCTCACATGCTCACACACATGCTCACACATACACACGCTCATACACGCTCACACTCACACACACGCTCACACACTCACACACACGCTCACACACACACGCACCCCTGGGAATTCAGAACGATGAAGAGTGATTAAGAGCGGGAACTCCGCAGGCCACAGAACCCGGGCGAGGACGGGGTCCATGCTGGGTGAGGTCACGGGGACGGGAGAAGGGGCACTCGTGAGTTTGCAGTGCGCCGTCGGTCATGCGTCCTGTGCATCCTGGGGCCGCTGACGGGGGCGATGATGTCTCTCGACGACGTCCGCGCAGAGAATCACTGTGCCGCCGTTTGCGACGAGGAAGAAAAGGCCGGGAGAGGCTCCTTGGCAGGAGGGGCCGTCCGTGCTCAGGCGACAAGGACGGTGCACGTACTGGCAGAAGCCAGCGCCGTGCCTGCCTGTGGCGTGGCGAGTTCAGGTCCCACGCGCCCCCCAGGCCGTCGCACCCGGCTCATCCGCTCGCTGTGCGGACACCACCCACGGCGTCCGAGGTATTCTGAACTTTCTTCCCACGGCGTCCACTGGGAGGCTGCAGATGTGCTTGAAAGCGAAGCGAACGGGCAGCGGCTCGTTGTAGAGATGGGAGCAGGGGACAGAGAGAGCGGCAGAGGGGACGCAGTGGGGACGGAGCACGGCCCAGGTCAGCGGTCGCCCGCCAGAAACGAGGCCGTCCGCGGTCTGAGGAACGCTCAGCTCTGGATTTCCCAAGAAGCGAATAAGCAGGATGAGCCGTTACTCACCAGCAGAGGTAACGAGCACTCACTGTCTCAGAGTCTATACCGCAGTATGGAAATTAGGAGTGGGGCGAGCAGCTATTTTTAGGAAACGCTCATTACTGATGAAACATAGTTTCCCTATGCAGGGGAAGAAAAGCAGTTGGTCGCTTGTCCCATCAGGGATAATTAATCATTGTGTTTAAGATTAAGGAATGTTTAGCTTGTTAAATGGATGGGTTTTCTTTTTTCTTTCTTATTTGAAAGTTACCCAAATACTTCCACAGAGGACGGTTAAGCATGAGAGTCAAGTTCTTTAACTTTGGTTTTAAAAGCATTTTTAAAATGTTGCAACAGAATCAAAAGTTAGCTTGCAGATTGTCTTAAAATGTATCATTTGTCTTTCCATTTTAAACTGTTACATCACATACTCACTTCGAAAGGAAGGCACGACCCGAGAAACTTCGATAACTCTCAGGAGAACTATTTGATAGATTCATCACAGATGTGATAACCGCATCGACACCAGCATGACTGGACATACACGTGACATTTGTGGAAAGTCTGCGCGGTGTCTAGTTCCATCTAATAATTAATTCTAACACGTAGAACGTGTAATGAAGTGATCCGTTTTGTAGCCCGCGCAGGACTTTGAGACTCACACGAACAACTTCTTGAAACGGCTCTTTGGGGCACGATTAGTTGTCTCGTTCGTCTCTGCCTTTCATTTCTGATAACGCACATTAGCCCCACATTCCGAATCACTTCGAAGTATTGTTTCGTCACATTCTAATTTACTCTTACATGGCATAGTGCATTTATCTTACAGAGGTCATCGATCCACACCTTTTACTTGTCTTTCAGAGTTCTTTCTCGAGTCTGTCGATGACATTTCACGAAAGCAGTATTGTTTCTACATGTCATCATTAAAAAAAAAGTTGTATCTCTCATCCGCAAGTGAGTAGCATCAAAAATGTCACGATTAAACGGTCATTTATTACCTGTGGTTGATGTGCAGTCCCGCAGTTTAAGCTCCAGAGGAATTTGCAACTGTCCCAAGCTGCTGGCTGAATGAGATTATTTTATTTTCTTTAAAAATATGTGTATCCATTAATGAAAATTGATGGGATATAAAAACAGAATAAGAAAGAATTGATCATCGGACCTTCCATTGATGATGATGCAGCATTTCAGTGTATTTTCTTCTTTTTTTTAAATAGAAATAGGTAAGTTGCACGTGTACCGTGCGGAATTCTAACAGGCTCCTCCACAGGGCTGTTGAGAAGGTTGGAGAATTTACTCATTTTAAGCATGTAGAACAGTGATTGACACCCGTAAGCATTATTCAGTTGTGTGCTGTTGTTTGTTAATATAAATTTATTCCGCTATTGTAACCAAACACTAATTACTTCAAAATGTGTCCCGGGACGAAAGTCTTCCTCACGATTCGGTCTAATTTTGTTGTCAGTGAGCCATCCCAAAGCCTAGGGAAGTGACTGGCACTAATTTACGGTCACAGGAACTGTCCTTCTGTGTTCTCATCAATACAAACGAAAAGTCGAGCTAGTGACGAAATCATCAGCTTATGAGTTTGATGAATAAAAACTAGTTTACTATTTAACAGTTCTTTTTCGATGTGGTGCAGCTGAGGGTGAGTGTGCCCATAAAGTAACTCACTCTTATCCTTAACGAATGACAAATTTCATAGAGGAAAGAAAAACTAAAACCCTGTAGCGTGCAGGAGTCTCATCGGATGCGTGTGAGGGTCGCTTCTTCCCGTGGCGCGAAGTGCATCAGCTTGGCCGTGCTTTGCAGAACTCCAGAGCTGTTTCAGCTGATGCCAACGTGAGGCCATTGACTTTTCACGGGTGTAAGAGTCTCCAGTTAACCCCTGTGCACATGCGCGCACGTGCGTGCATGTGTGCGTGTGTGTGTGTGTGTGCGTGTGTGAGTGTGTGTGGGAAGTACTCCGAGGTCCTTTAGGTTAGATGGGAGCACAAGAGGAGAGGATAGATGTATCGATTCAGCAAATATATGGAACATTGAATACATGCCCCATGCTGTGCTGGACCCCGTAGTAACAAACACACGACTCCTTTTTCAATAGATTTTGCATTCTAATGGGAAAGACGGAAAATGGAGAAATGATAGCTAGAGACAGACAGACAGACAGGGACAGTCAGATAGGAAAATCTCAGATAATGTGAGGAGAATTGCGTGGGGGCGCAATTAGGTCCTAAGCACAGCAGTCAGTGGACAGCGGGGGCAACGCGCTCGGAGAGGTCTGGTGGGTGAGACACAGAGTCACGCACGGGGGCGGGGGAGCCCCGACCTCCGCCCCAGCAAGGCGCGTGCTGGGGCCGGGGCCACGTGGCTCTGTGCGATGGCAGCGTGCAGCGG
>NW_011889425.1:126558-128568 GCF_000151845.1 Pteropus vampyrus | reverse complement strand
TTTCAAGCTAATTACCTGCAAAAGCCTGACATCCTTTGCCTTGGCTTGAAAGAATTACAAATGGCCATTTTATGCTCCTAATGAAAGCAGGCTCCCTACCTGTGGCTCATAACCAGTCAGCCAGCGTGCCCTCGGGTCTCGCTGGATTAGCACTGCCTCCCAGCGGGGCAGTCACACAGGTGGAGACTGAATAAACGAGACCTCCGGGTCTCCGTGTGGATTCTTTAGTTCTTCTGTTCACTCCTATTTGATGGGGTCACTTACAAATCAACCATGACAAAGAGCAAAAAGTGAGAGAGAGCGGTCCTCGGGTACCGAGCGTCGTATGCCGTATTCGTACTGGTTTGCGACAGCCGTCGGCCTCCACATCTGCAGTCAGATGGCTAAGAGGGTGCATTCCTGCAAAACGGCAATTTGAAAGAGCGGATTTTTAAAATAAATTATCATGGCTGTATCACTAATTTCAGTAAGAATTTCAGGTAGCAAATTCGTGTGCTCCATACGTGCGTCGCGGGGAGGCGCTCCCAAGGAGAGCTCAGCCAGAACCGCGATGCCACACGAGACCTCGGTCGGAAGCCAGGCTCCCCGGTGCCACTCACTCCCGCCCTCCCGTGCGTTTAGCAGACGGGCACCTGGGGCCTCTTCACGAGGGTCCCCTGTGCTGTGGTTTCTGTGCTGCCTGGGCTGTCTTCTCGTTCCGTCCATTTCTTCCTGTTTCTCTCTCTCTGTCTATCCCTACGTATCTACCTATCATCCATCTATCATCTATCATCTATCTATCTATCATCCTCTCTCTCTCCGTGTCATCCAGGGTTTTTTATATCATCTCCAACTCACTTTTCCCTTCGCTGCCATATTGATCACCAAAGGAAGCATTACGTCTCCCAGGCGAAAGTCTCCTGTGCTCTCAGAGAGAAGGTCATAGTCCCTGGAGCCGCGGGTACCGTGTGTCACACAGCAGCTGGCTTGTCTGCAGGTCCCGGTGCTGATCACGGGATCAAACTGTTCTTAAAACAAGACACGCCACAGCTTGGCGGTGTGGAGCACAGAAGGTGACCTTCTAACCTCAGAAGGACTCTTTGCATATGCTAATATAAATAATTACGTGAAATCTGCATACGTTACTCTAAAAGTGTTTATTTCTTGGTTCTGAGTATCCTCGAAATACATCTCACTAACTACAGTCCACATTTCTTATGCTTGTGCTGAGTCTATCTTTCGGTCATTCCAGACACTGTAAGTGTTAAAATAAATATTTGATAGATATTCAACTTAAAGCGTAGGTTAATTTCATTTTAGAGCTGATAATACATGTCTTGGAAGCCGTAGCAGTTTTGAATTCCATAAAGTTCTGTAATCGAGGGCTCTCAAATGCCTACGGACGTCCACATCATTTCTTTAAAAGCCACTCGAGGTCACCGGAAATTCAACAGCGGTAAGGAGCGAAATCCATACCGCACCCGGATGCTTGCGACGTTTAGGTCCTGGGCCGTCGCTGTTACGCTAAGTCTCTCTCTCTGCCCTTGACGCAGGTCATCAAGCTCGCCTTCGAGGAGTTCGAGCTGGAGCGCGGCTACGACACCCTCACGGTGGGCGACGCCGGGAAGGTGGGCGACGCCAGGACGGTCCTGTACGTGTAAGTGTGCGCTTCACGCTCCTCTGCCCGCCACACGCGGCCGGCCCGGCGCAGGCCCCAGTCCCGGCTCCGGAGTCTGACGGTGTCGCCCACGGGAAGTCGAAGGCGTTCCGACTCTGGCTTCCCGTGGGAACCTACTTAGGATTGTATAAATGTTTTGTTTTTTTTTTCCCCCTCAAAAAAAATTGTTTTAATAATGTGGCAATAAGTAGAATGGACAGACACGTAGAAAGTAGAAACGATGAGCTGCTCAAAGCGACCCTCCCTCTCGGCCCCCGCGCCTCTTACCTGCGGTAGCACATGGTCAGGGCAGGTGTCTGTTTTCTAGAATAGTGCCACGTGTCTTGCAGAACCCCTCGCGCTCCGCGAGACGG
>NW_011889425.1:122226-126508 GCF_000151845.1 Pteropus vampyrus | reverse complement strand
GGCTGAGGGTCAGCCCCGCGCACTCTCGGAGTCCGTGGGAGCAGGCGGTCGCTCCCCGGCACCTGTTCCTGTCGGCAGCCACACGGCCGCCGTGCGCACCGTTCTCTGGTGGCCCCCAGTCCTGGCCCCCCTTCACCTGCAAACTGCTCCGACCGAGCTCATCGTCAGACGTGTTTCATTTGCCATCAGAAAGCATTTCCAGCAGGGGAATCGCGAGGTAGGGTGTCTTCATTTGCGATCTCGTGCGTTTCCCGTCGCCCTCGGGAGGGTGTATCCGCGTGTTCTCCTGCGGCCGTGAGCGAGCCCCTACTCCCCGTGCCTCGTCAAGCAGTGACTCTCTCCTGCCTGATGAGCTAAAAACTGCATTTCTCTATAAAAGTGTGGGTGCCCGTGTCCGTGCTGCTGCACGCGCCCAGCCTGGCGCTGGCTGGAGCAGGTGCGTGCTGACCCGGCGGGCAGCGTCGGGGCCTGGCGCTGCCCTTTACCGTCTCCGTGACCCTAGGAGAAGTTACTGTGCTTCTCTGCACCTCTGTTTCGTGGCCGTGAGGCGCGTCTGGTAAACACTCCTGCCCGAGGCGAGGAGTAGCCTGAAGGGGCAGTGCAGCCCCCACGTGAAATCGCTCTGCTGGTGCCATAACGTCTCAGTTAAGGGAGGATGCCACTATCACAGACGGGGGGCATTTTATAATAAATGTGAACTACAAAATATAAATGTAGCAAAGCAATGCCGCATAAAGTCCCCAAGGCCCCCGCTAAAGCGGTGACGTCACGCCCGTTGACAGAGCCGCCGCCGGCTACGTGTCCCGTGGACACACACGTTGCTAGAACTTCCTCTCATAGCTCAAATCTATAAACGAAAAACTACATAGCCAACCGAATCCAACGGAGGTGGCCTCTGGGGAACGTACTGTTCCAGACGTCAGCTGGGCATGGCGTCAGCTGCAGCGGCGGACCGAGGCCCTACGTGCCCGGAATCACGGGAGGAGGGAAGGGCAGGGCGAGCATCGCGGCGATGTCTTCGCACGAGCAGGGGTCCCAGAGAGCATGTCCGCAGGCCCCTGCGTGTTCCTACATGTCACGCTGTTCTCGACGTGCGGCGTGAAAGCGAACGGGGGAAGTGGCCGGTGAGCCAGTGCAGGGACGCACCGTGCGTCCCACAGGACCATCGGCTCTCGCGATTCACGTGTCACATTAAATCTACGCTACGTACCTTCTTTATGGAAGGCTGGCATCGCTCCCTCAGGCTCAGATTTTATTGGTGCCCTTTCTTAATGGAGTGCGGGGATGCAAGAATTCTATTCAGATCTTGATTTTTCGGAGAATTTTGGAATGCGCGATAGCCTAACCAGCTCATCCTGAATACGGTCTTAAAAATTCGAATTTCCGTCAGTGGCTTTTTATTTTATTAACTTTCTTGGAAAATAAAAATAAAAATGGAGAGAATGACAGAGTGTTGGGGGCCTCTCTTAATGGTCCGATCTTCCCAAGATGTGGACGTATTTCCTCAGGATGCTTTTATAGGACGACAGACTTCAAATGAAACAGCAAATCTCTACCGAGACCTTTTCACGCATATACGTGGATAAGTGAGAACAGCACCAGGCGCTATAGCTCCCCGTGGCGTCCCTCTGGCTTCTGCCATTGCTAGCGGCTGGCGACCGGGAGGCAGCGTGAATTTCAGGAGGGCCGGGCGACCGTGGGCACAGGCTCCAGGTTTCAAACGTTCATCCCTCTGGGGCTCAACAGCCAGCCTCAGGGAGGTCCGAGCAAAGCGGCGTGTCCTCTGCCGCATCCGCAGTCGACTGACGAGGACACTAGCTCTTTCTCACGGTCGGTCGCTCTGTGATTCTTGAAACTGCTTCTGGCTTTAGAAGCTGCCCAGGCCTCCGGGCCCTGTCTCCCCACGCCCCCTCGCCGTCGTCCCGAGCCGAAGGGCGCGGTTCCCTTCTTATTAAGAGACCGTGGGAGAGCCACGGACAGCCGCTGAAGGCCGCCGTGCGAGTCCGTGGGCCCCGACAGCAGCAGAGGATTCAGCCACCGCACTGGCCCGCGCTTGGAGGGGCGCAGGGGCGGCTCGAGTCGGGGTAACTGCGCCGAGGCGGCTGCGTGACGCTCCTGAGATGACGTGCGCCGGGCGGCTCGGGCCGGCCTCCGGGGCCGTGGCCTGTTCTCCACTGAAACAGCGTCCGTCGCGAGCACCCTGCGCGAGCACCCTGCGCCCGCCTCTGCACCCGAAGCTTTCTCGACGGCCTCTTTGAAGAAACATCCGTTGACTTCAGACCTCGTGGCAGGACCCAGAGGGAGGTGGCAGTAGGCTTTGGGGTGGTCGGCACGGGGAGCCGGAGGCTGCGCACCGTCATTATCCCCTGGCGGGGTGTGCAGGGGGACACCCCACGCAGGAAACCACAGCGTCGAGGTCATCTGTTCCCACGAGCCGTCGGAGAATGAACAGACTGTGGGGTGCTGGCATTTTAGTTTAGAATGGCAGCAGTTTCGGGGTGTTGGAAAGCAAGCTGTCCCCAGACCTGGGGAGGGCCCGGGAAGTCGCCTTGAAGGGCAGGCTCTCTGCAGAGGAGAAGTCACAGGCCCCAAGGGGAGCGCGGCGCAGCTGTGGCGCCCGCAGGAGGCGGGGCGGCGTCCTTCCCGTCAGCTGGGGGCCTGGACAACCTGAGTCGTTTTCCCGCTGTTCTGCCAGTGACATCGCCTCACCAACAGCGACTCACCACGGCTGTTTTCTCTGAGGATCCAGGAAACGCGTGCCGGTCCTTATACGCTGGGAGCCGTGGACCGCTCCTCCGGGCCCCATCAGGCCGAGCGGGGAAGATTGCACTGTGTACATTTGACACAAACCTCGGAAGTGAAGTTATTGAGAACAGAGCACTTACCCCCCCAGGGGGCACCCACTACCTGTCAATGAGCCTGGCTCCCTGTCGCACGCCTTTCAGCCTCGGGGGGTTATTGTAAGAGTAAAACCAAGTGGTTCATAGAGACCTGTTTTAAACACGCCAAGCATCGGGCGCAGGGAAGACACAGCTGCATCGCAGCGGCCATCGCCCCTCTGCGTGGTGAGGTGAGGCACGCAGGACCGTCTGGAAGTGCGGGACTGGAGAGGGAAGAGGAGGTCGCAGCGTCGCTTACGGGACCCGCCCGTGCCCGCTTCACCCGCGGCAGCCCGTGACACGGGCGTTTCTGCCATGGGCTCGACGGAGCCCAGGACGGTCTCAGCCACGGCCGCGTACACAGCAGGCAGCCTAGCCGATCTTGCGACCCGAGGTGTTCGCACGGGGTGACCCTCGTTGCTGGCCAGCCCCCCAGGCCCTGCAGTGGCAGCTCTGAGCAAGTTCGTGGTCAAAGCCCGCGGCCAGGCCGCCGACCCTGCTGCCGTTCGCCGGCCTTGACTGCGGAGTCCTCGTCCTCACTCGTGCTCGCTTGTGCCTGTAGGGACTGAGCTCTGTACGGCTTTGTCACCTGTCTGAGTTCGTGTCCCACGACCACAGCCCAGACATGGGACACTTCAAAATGACAGAGCTCCCTGAGGTTGGCCTCACGTCCTCACATCCGTCCCCCGCACCCCGTGCGTGACTCCACACCCACGGTCTGTGCCCCGTCTGTGCCCCGTCTGTGCCCCGTCTGTGCCCCGTCTGTGCCCCGTCTGTAAGCCGTCGCCGGGCAACACCTCAGGGGCTTGTGGGATGAGCTTTTCTCACCCCATGGTCTCCCGGACGTCACGCACTTCCGTGCCTCTGTCCGCCTTATCACCGAGTCGGGGCCCTCCGTGGACGTGCCACCCACTGCGGGTCACCTGGCCTTGTCTACCACGAATAAAGCTGTTGTCAAGGACTGCTGGCCCATCATCCAGGGCAGCGGCGTCACCCACATCCCACCAGCAACGTCCAGGTGGCCCGGGTTCTCCCGGCTTCGCCAGCTTTCGGACGGGCGGCTAGGTCTCCCCGCTCCTCCCGGCATGCAGGGACGTCCCCTCGTGGTGTGGTGTGCAGGTCCCTGGAGGCTGACGATGACGAGCGTCCTTCTCGTGCGCCTCGGCCATCTGCACGTCCTCGTCGGTCATTTGCGCATTTTCCGATTAGATTGCTTGGGGTATTGTTTACCGTTAACTTTAGAGAGTTCTCTGTATTTTCTAGGTACTAGCTCTTCGTAGGATACGTGTTTGCAGATTCTTTCTCTCGGTCTGTTACCGGTCTCCTTATCCTCTCCGTATGGGCCGTCACAGACTGAAAGTTTTTAATTTTGAGGAGGTTCACTTTATAAAGTTTTCTCTTTC
>NW_011889425.1:118435-120881 GCF_000151845.1 Pteropus vampyrus | reverse complement strand
TTGAGGAGGTTCACTTTATAAAGTTTTCTCTTTCCAACTTGTCATTTTGGGTCAAGTCTAAAGAGTCTTTGCCTTTTATGGCTGTTTGGTCTTTTTAGCTAGTCTGAGCCTGTGCCATTACATACGACTTCTGGAATGACCTTGCAGAGGGGTCTAAAGGCGTTGCTGAAGAATGCATTCGTTGGATTAAAAAAAAAAAAAAATTGAGAGTTGACCATTCTTTTCTCTCAAACCTTGAACGACTTTGTGACACTCCTTTCTGACCTCTGCGGCATCGGATGGGGAACCACGGACAGCTGACGGGCGTTTTCCGATGCCACGAGTCATCCCTCGCTGCCCGTTTTCAAGACCTTGAGCCTTGTCTTTCATTTGTGGTTCCGTTGTTTGCGTGTATCCTGTTTGAGGTTCACTTGGCGCCTCAGAACTGTAGGCTTATGTGTCTCCCCAAATTCGGGGAGTTTTCACCAACTACGTTTTCGATGCCCCTCGAGCGAGCTCTCTGAGACTGTGATGGCGGGAAGGCCGTGGCTGTGCTTTCGCCCCGCAGGCCCCCGCGGGCGCTCGCTGTCTCTCTCGGTCGGGTTCTCTCTGTTGCTCCGTGTAGGGAAATTTTCCGATGCCAGCGACAGCATCGCACATCGCCTACCTGCAGCCGCTACTTTAAGTTTCCTTTATTTTATAATTTCTATCTCGCTTTCTTGTAGCTACTCTTTGCTGAGGTTCCGTTTGTTCGTTTGTTTATTTGATTTCAGAAAATTTGTGAAGGGTTGCTGAGGCATTTTCACGAATGCTCGTTAGGTAAATCCCACACACGATTCACGTTAGGTCTTTGAGTTGTTGTCTTTCCCTGTTCGGGTTGTGATTTTCTCGGCTCTGGCGTGAGACTGTACCCCGGCTTCTTTGTCTGTCGTGTCGGGATACGTTGGGCACAGTATACACCCCTCCTTTAGCAGGCAGCCACCCTGCTTAGGCTCAGCAGGAAGCCCTTGGTCATTTTGTGGGCTGGGGTTCCCATGACAGGTTAATTATCGAAGCCTTTAAAAAGGCTTGGCCTCGGGCTAGTTTTCAGAGTCAGCTCTGCTTACAAGTCAGAGGTCCGCTCCCGTCCGCCTGCCTGACTCTCTGTACCGGCACGTGGCGTGTGCAAGAGAAGCGTCCAGGTGCTTGTCCTCTGTGCCGTCGGGCCCGCCTCTGCTCCAATGCGCCCCCAGGGCCTGCCCAGCACTGCGCTTCAGCGTGCGGTCATGTGGTGTGACCAGAGTTTACCTTCCTTCTGCCTTGGTGTGTTGCGGGCTAAGCCGGTGACGCTGTGGCCTTCGCGGCTGCGTTCCCGTCAGCTCTTAGCCAGGATTCGCACCGTGACCTCTGAATCCCACTGGGAGTGTTTCCTCTCCTCCCCGCTGCGAAGTAGTCGAGCCCAGGGCCTGAACAGATCACACTGCGTCACACCTCCTGGCCACCTCCAGCTCACTGTGCATCAACCCACTGCCTGCAGAATTTATGAAATTAAGGGTGTTAAAGAACTATCAAGACTTAAGGTAGGTGACTTTTAGGCCAGTATTTAACATAGGAGTAGAACGTACTTCTCAATAACCCAATTTACAATCGAAGTGAGTATTTTAAAGGCTTAGCACCCCACCTTCAGATAACTGCCAGTAGGATGCAGGTGTAAATTACTCCAGGTGCTATGTTACATCGATTTCATGTTTTGATAGCTTTGTGGCATGCCCAGAGTTATTTTTTAATCGCGGGGTTTTATTTAATATACATAAAGTCAAATAGAAGTTTTTGGGGTACAAATCTCCACATATTAACACATACACAGATTTGTACAGTCTCCACCCAAATCAGGATACAGACCAGTTTTGTCAGCCCCTAAAATGGTGCCTTTGTAGACATACTCTCTTCCGCCCCAACCCCAACCCTCCGGACGAGGCTCCATCACCATCATTTCACTGTTGAGAATGTCACATAAGTAGAATTATCGCCTTCATAATCTCCGAGACTGTCAGGGGACTGTGAAACGCCACAGGTCGGCAATTTCAGATGAAGTTAAATATTCAGTTATCACGCGATCCAGCAATCCCACTTCTAGG
This sequence comes from Pteropus vampyrus, assembly GCF_000151845.1. Taxonomy (NCBI): domain Eukaryota; kingdom Metazoa; phylum Chordata; class Mammalia; order Chiroptera; family Pteropodidae; genus Pteropus; species Pteropus vampyrus. The sequence continues at coordinate 118,785 of NW_011889425.1, read as the reverse complement.
TATTTACACTAGAGAAATAAAATTTACTCTATATAAATGTTTATTATATTAACTCTGTACGTAATTGCAAGAAGCAAACAAACAAACAAAAAAGCTGGAAACAATGTAAGTATCCTTTAGCAGGTGAATGGAGAAACCCCCCATGGTGTATTCATGCAGGGGAGTTCTAACTAGCAACCCCAAGGGACAAACGCTGACCACAACCACACCGGAAATGACAAGGCGCCATGTCGGGTGAAGTAGCCAGCTTGATTCAGCCATTCCTTTGTGGCAGACACATTCGATGTATGAAGTTGCGGACTCTTAGCCAGGGCCGAAGAGAGAGCTGCGCAGAGCTCTCAAGCGCACTG
>NW_011889425.1:114291-116160 GCF_000151845.1 Pteropus vampyrus | reverse complement strand
AGAATGACATCTTTGAATGTTGGAAAAAAGAATTAGATAAAGATAAAAGCGATAAATACGCACAAATGAGTAATCAAAAAAGGGAAAACAATAGAATTAAGTGTAATATCAGGTATGTAGTAAGAACTGATTGGATAAAACTAATATAAATAAACTGACTAAAATAATACGAAACAGTCTACGATGCTTACAAGAGACAAACGTAATGCGCATGCGTAGAACAGTTGGGCGGGGCTTCCGAGCACGGAGCGCGGCGGCCGACACTGGGCATGCGCAGTGCGCGCTCGGGGCCTGCGGCGCTGCGGGAAGTGCGCGCTGCGGGAAGACGTATTCCCCGAGCCAGGGAAACGACCCGTCCCACCGGAAGAGCGGAGCAAAGTTCTCGGGACAGGAGTTCACACCTGGTGGCTGCGCGTCACTCTCCGAAACACCGTCTTTGGTTCCGACGTGCGGGGGGCGTTGCGCGAGCTCCCGCACGCCTCGCAGCGGCCAAGGCGCGGGCGCCGCGCGCCTTCTCGGGAGGACCCGGGTGCTCTGTCCCGCCCGGGGGCGCCGCTGCAGCGACGGACAGAGCACGGGACGGATGGGGCAGGCCGTGCGTTCGGAGCCCCGGAGCCGCTCGGCCGAGGGCGGAGGTGCCTGTTGCGTCAGACACGTTCGTTTTGGCTGAACTGGCTTCTTTCTTGCACGTTTCCTATGTCCACATGCCTTCCTGTGGGCCCGCCGCGCGGGGTCCGTGTCCCTGGTCACTGGCCGACACTGGGCCGTGCCCCTGTTTGGCTCATATGCTAGGAGCGCTTCATTGAAATGTCCGTTCGGTGTGGCCTGGACGTTAATATGCAGAGAAAATGTTCAGCGGATTTGCCGAATCTGTTTCAGCTGCGCACGCTGTGCGTCCTGTGAGTGATCTCAGTGTGTGCTCACCTTTGGTTACCTGTATACATGTTACACCTAATTTTTTTTTTAGAGCAGTTTTATGTTCAGAGCAAAATCGAGAGGAAGGTACGGGGTCTCCCGTACAGTCCCCGACCTCCCACGAGAACAGCCTCCCCCATTGCGACGTCCCGCTCCAGAGGGGACTGGAGTGGGTGATGACTGGAGCTATGGCACCCAGAGTCCGCAGCTCACCTGAGTGCTCACTCTCGGTCTCGTGCGCTGTGTGGGCTCAGACAAACGTATAATGACACGTGTGTGTCATTGTGGTCTCGCTGCCCTAAAAATCCAGTGCTCCCGATTTATCCCTCCACATCCTCTGACGACCTTTGACTGTCCCCATAGTGTTGCCTTTTCCAGAATGTCATCGACTTGGAATCACACAGGATGTAGCTTTTGCAGATGGACTATTTTCACTTAGTAACACGCTTCTCATCTTCCTCCAGGGCTTTTCATGGCTCGTAAGCTCATTTCTTTTTAGTGCTGAATAATATTCCGTCGTATACTGCACTTTTGAAAGAGATTTTGTGGTAAAGGTACATGCTAACCCCTGACTAGACATTCTGAGCACTCTGTGAGTGAACCGGGACATGTGTCAGCTTAGAGATGCTTTCATGTGGGTGGCGTGGGTGCTGTATGACGGTGCCCTCCATCAGGTATAACTCTCCAGCACATCGGGTGACAGCCCCTCCCACTTTTCCCAGAACTGTCTCAGTGTTAGCACTGAAAGTCTTGCACCAGGAGAAGGCCTTCGGTTTCAGACAAACGGGGTGGTTGGATGCCCTGTTGATTTTTAAAATAAAAGATACAGATTCGCAGTTCCAGAATAGAGTAATTACTGTAAAACACAAGTATTACTGAGGTTTAAACAGGAATGTAAATTACACATGGCTATTGATGCTCTGAAGGAGGGTCTTGCTATATGTATATATGGCT
>NW_011889425.1:110168-113356 GCF_000151845.1 Pteropus vampyrus | reverse complement strand
TCGGGGCGGGGCTTCATCTCGGAGGAGCCTGGTCCTGAGAGCAGCCTGCCGGTGGGGGGCAGGCCCGCGCCAGCGGCATGAGCCCAGGGCCCTGCCCCCTGTGCCCCTGTCTCGAGGCCCCCGCCTGGCGCCCCTCCGTGTGCCATCGGGGAGGGCCCCTAGGGAAGCGGGCATCTTCCGCCTTTGCCTATTGATTGGTATTTTGGAATACTTTTTTATTCTGGAAAATTTTAAAATGTAAGCAGAAATAGAAAGAACGGTGCGATGCGCCTGGCATGGCCTGTATGTGCACGTTTCTGCCGGCCGTTCCCACGTCTGGCCACTGACTCAGGCCCCGGCTCGACACGTAGCTGTGAGAGCCGGATGCCCGCCTAGCTGTGAGCCTCGGGGCAGGCCAGCCTCTCCTCGGGCACCCTCAGATACCTTAGGGGACAGCAGTGCTAGGTCCCACTCCGAGACACTCCCGGGCACTTACGGACGCATAGCCACAGCGAACTAGGGGTCATTTTACCCAGATCGACGAGGACCTATGGGCGTCTTGAACCGCAGCTGTAGCCACAAGAAGCCTTTCGGCATTGACTATCTTGCATACACCTGTGGGCTGATAATTATTTTACCAAAGTAACTAGGAAATTGTATTTTTTAACCCACCCAGATATTTTTACTAACATACACACACAAATTCGTTATTGAAAAGAAACCGCATTTATAAACTATAATCTAAGAAAATATGCAGTAGGCATTCAGAATAAAACAAATGTATGTTTCACATAACTACCTAAATTTTCAAAATTTTAGATACTTTCGATACGTTTCAAAATTCGAAGGAACTAACAAATTATAAAATTCTGTGACACCATAGAAATGCCCATTATTTACGTTATTTTGCTGTAGGAACAGTGTTCAAATGAAAGGAAGAATTCATTTGTAAGGTATTGTCAGAAAAAAAAAATTAGGAAATAGACCTGGAGAAAAAAACGTTTCTAGGCAACACTTCAGCCTTCGGTCCACTCCTGGGCATCTGCCTCCGTAGCATCCGCGCCTCGCCGTCCCTGCGCGCTTTCTCAGTGCCGACAGCTTGGGGAAGCGGCAGCCGTGCCTGGATTTTGTGGGCAGGCGCTGCAGTCGGTCGACGCCCTGCGGATGCCGGCGACGTTGCACCCAGGAGCACTCATTTCGTGTCCCCAGGGCTCTGGGCACGCACGGTCTTTGGCTTCTCCTCTGGAACGGTTTGTAGAATATCTTACTGGTTCTGTCGTGAATTACTGAGTTCATCACGTCTTTGACATGATGGGTGCGTGCATATACAGGTGAAAATGAGCAATGTTCATCCGAAGAGTTGGGATTTTACTTCTCTTCAGTTTCATTGTGTGAATTTGAGTGAGGAGACAATATGCTCTTCTTTTCCGAGTGTGTGCTGTAGAGCAGGGTCCCTAACCCCCCGGACGTGGACCCGTACCAAAGTGCCCTCTTAGGAACCGGCCGCACAGCAGGAGGGGAGTGGGTGGGTGGGCGGGCGAGCGAAGCTTCATCTGTATCTGCAGCCGCTCCCCAGCGCCGGCATCACACCTCTGCTCCACCTCAGATCCTCAGGCATCAGATTCTCATAGGAGCACCGGCCCCTGGTGCCACAAAGGTCGGGGGCCACTGCTCCAGAGTATCCAGGAGCTGAAGACGTAACAAGAAGGCATTGCACGTCGAGCCCATGAGGCAGATGATGAAGGTGCATCTACCAACCTCAAAACAATAAGCACCTTGGGCGACAGTGTCCTGAGTTAGGTAGGCAAACACATCCTGGCGTGCCTGTGCTCTTCCCTGTGGGTTGAAGGGGTCCCAGCCCCACCATGACAAAGCCCCGTGGTGAGGACAGGGCCTGACATGATGTCCTTATTTGCAGAGTGTGAAAGATGCCTCCTTGCTGGAAACACAGGGAGGGGCGACTTAGTGACTTTTTAAAATAAGGAGCGTGACAGCAAAATATGGTATTTACACCCCAAAGGTTAGGGCTGGAATGTGCAGATCACGGCTGAGGACGTTCTGACATTTGCAGGTTTAGACTTAACCTTACCTGGACTTCCGCGTGACTGTGCAGTTCAGGAAGGCATGCCTCGCACGGGCCCTGCACTTTGCTGCCTCCGCTGGCATCCGAGAGCCCAGTGGAGAGCCAGCACGTGAGGACAGCGGGGCAGGTGGCCGTGAAGGGAGTGAGCAGCATGAAGACACGCGTCCGACCGCGACGGCACGGAGCCTGGGGCGGCGGCACCTTTCCTGACTCCTGGGCCCAGGAACCGATGACTCTCAGCTGCAGCATCATTATCCCTCCAGGTGTCGTATTTCAGCCTGAACGACCATGGCATCGACTGTAATTACCCGGACTCCACTGAGCGCTCTTCACAGTCTGCACAGTCTCTGCTGCAAAGCCAGGTGTCACGGGGACCTGGATGGCCGTCAGCCCCTGAGACAGTGCCAGTTTAAGGCCGTACATTATCTTTCGGAAAAAAAAAAAAATTCCAAAATTACAAAGATAATTAAAATAGAGAATATGAGATTTGAGGATTTGAAAAATTGAGAGAACATTATGTATCAAAAGAAGACATATGGATATTGAAATTCCCAGAGTGCTACATTAAGCTGGTAGTTGGAGATCAAATAAAACCATCTGTGAAGGTGATCGTCACGTACATGAGTAATTATTTGACTTAAAACATAGTTATTCACTAATTATATTATCAGAAAATTATACATATGTTTTAACTTTCTGGGTTTTGCTATTGCATGATTTTAACTAACCACAGTGTAACAGTTAAGAACACAGCTCTCCCCCCTCCCCCGCCCCGTCCCCGGTTAGCTGTGTAACTTCGGGGAGTTATTTAAACTCTGTGTGTCAGACTCCTCACTGAGGAAAAAAAAAAAAAGATGAGCAAATAACGACAGCCGCATCGAGTCTGTCCTGACACTCTGGGGACTGGGCCCGTCGGCAGCCCATGGTGCACAGTGAGACATGCTGGCTAATATTCGCATGCACACTTTTAATTTTGAGATTTTTCTACAGGTGAGATTTATTTTACTATACAAATATTAGTGCTCCTAGTAAACTGCATAAGACCAGCAGCACCCCCCTGCCCCGTGCCCCTTCCGACTCGGCCGGGTGGCATCTCCAAAAGCAGTGGCTTGCAGCGGCCCCTCGC
>NW_011889425.1:105705-107838 GCF_000151845.1 Pteropus vampyrus | reverse complement strand
CGGGGACAGAACGGCTCCGCAGATGAGCCACTTCTAAAGCCGGTGGCCTCCTCTGGGTTCATTCCATAGTTCAGGGGTTTAACCCCCAAAGGCAAAACTTGGCGTTAGCACAGCATTGTCCAGACAGCGACAGCCACATGGAGCCGTCAGAAGAGAGAGAGCTTAAAGCGGGGCGCGGGGGACCCTTTGGACTGCGAAGTTCCCTTCACAGAGCTCGGCTGAAGGACGCGTGTCCTCCGAGAGACAGGAACAAGGCAGTGTGTGAAAAAGCCGACGGCACAGTTGGAAAACATGCTGTCTTAGCTAAAAGATGTCTGTTTCCAACCGACGTTTTAGAAACTTCTTCATCAGGTAGCCTTCCCAAAGTTTACCAAGATTCCTAGTGGAGGTGACTACAAAAATAAGTCCGCATAGTAACTCTGGGTGCACATTTGTTCAGCTTTGTTTAATGAGGTTAAAAAATTATATAAACTCTGTTATAATAGAGAAGTCATGATTATAAAAAATAACTGTTCCGATAATTTGTTTAGACATTTTAGCTTAAGCCACTTAACAGCCAAACGTGTTCATCCTTGAGTGTTGGAGGCTGGGATCGTCCGGTCGTGCGTGTTTGCTGCTGCCGATGCTCCCTCCTGATAAGCTACAAGCTGACCTAGCCAGCGCCGGTGTCCCACCTGGAGAACGGTAGGGTTAGCATACCCATCACTGAAACAAAACGCAAACAGACGCACGCTACGGCAGAGCCGAAAGCATCTTCAGTTGCAGATAATTACTCATTTTTTGTTGAGCGGGTTGAAGAATTTGCATCAGGGTAAGCTCAGACGGGCCCAGCTCTGAGAAAAATGTTACGTATCAGGAGCACCACTTACTGCAAATTTCTGTTTCCTCCTGAGCTGCAGTTCGTGAGTGAATTATAAATACCACCTCCACTTAAGAGCGTGAGGTGAGCCATCATCAAATGCGTGAGCCCGGGTGAGCAAGGGGAGCAGGCAGTGCCGAGCTGGGGACATTGAATTCTGGGGTAGAAACGTGACATTTCAGTTGTAGGTTTGGTGCGTCCAAGTCGCATCTTCACACTGATCACCCGTTCAGTTTCGGTCTCGGATAAAGCGGGGTGAGAGGTGAGGGGCGTCACGTGGGCTTGCGAGAGGCAGGAGACGGTGGCGGCACCGTGTGGGGACGGGGTCCCGTCTGCGTGTCCGTCCTGGGCAGTGGCGGAGGCGCCGTGAGTTGTGCTTTTCGACGATGAAAGCGGTCGCGGCATCGTTGTCGCCGGCAACGTGGACCTCTAGGTTGCATTTTTAGCTTCGTACGTGAAATTTCTGGGTTTTTTTCTGGTCATATTTGCTGTCTCCCTGCTTTTCCGTGTGTGTGAGAGTTCGAATGGGACCGCTTTCTCTGGCATCTTCGCTTGGATTCTGGAGTCAGATACTACGCCGTCCACTTTCGCTTAAAGGCTTTTGACCTTTGTTCTTTGGCTTCATCCCCAGGCTTCACTGCCCCGTCCACGTCCCACCTTCTTTGGAATTTGTGGTGAGCGCAGCAGAGGCGCGTCCTTGCGGGATACTAAATGCCGTCCGTTTAGAAATGGGTCGCCTTCTGCATGACTGATTTCCGTTACGAATGGGACCCCTGCCCCCTCTAAGTGCACCTGCATTTCTTTAAATCTTCACACCTTTACTCATCCCGTAAGCCTGGGGGGTCCGCTCATCACCTGCGCTTCTCTGTCACTCAGCTCGATGTGTTTTTAACCTTAGTGTGTAAACTCGATGTTTTGCCGCTGCCTTTCTGTGGGGAAGAGGGAGCGCGGAAACGAGGTCAGTGCCATGTTGGATGGATAAAGAGAGGAAGCAGGGCGGACGCCAGCCTGCGCCACACTGCGGTGGGCGAGGTGTGGCAGAGTGGCAGGACCCCGGGGACAGGCCGGCGCAGCCCGCAGAGCGTCAGCCAAGGGACCCGGGCTTGAGATTTAGTTTCTCTCCAGTTTGCTCTGAAATTCTCTGGCCTTGCTGGCTTCATCTCTGACGGCAGGTGGGAACAGTCACCTGCAGGCTCTTTGCCCAGCTCTGGAAAAGATAGTAATCCAGGTCCTATGGATATTTGGTTTCGATGGGAAGCTGATTCTAGGAGTGA
>NW_011889425.1:103321-105655 GCF_000151845.1 Pteropus vampyrus | reverse complement strand
CTAAATGCCGTCCGTTTAGAAATGGGTCGCCTTCTGCATGACTGATTTCCGTTACGAATGGGACCCCTGCCCCCTCTAAGTGCACCTGCATTTCTTTAAATCTTCACACCTTTACTCATCCCGTAAGCCTGGGGGGTCCGCTCATCACCTGCGCTTCTCTGTCACTCAGCTCGATGTGTTTTTAACCTTAGTGTGTAAACTCGATGTTTGGCCGCTGCCTTTCTGTGGGGAAGAGGGAGCGCGGAAACGAGGTCAGTGCCATGTTGGATGGATAAAGAGAGGAAGCAGGGCGGACGCCAGCCTGCGCCACACTGCGGTGGGCGAGGTGTGGCAGAGTGGCAGGACCCCGGGGACAGGCCGGCGCAGCCCGCAGAGCGTCAGCCAAGGGACCCGGGCTTGAGATTTAGTTTCTCTCCAGTTTGCTCTGAAATTCTCTGGCCTTGCTGGCTTCATCTCTGACGGCAGGTGGGAACAGTCACCTGCAGGCTCTTTGCCCAGCTCTGGAAAAGATAGTAATCCAGGTCCTATGGATATTTGGTTTCGATGGGAAGCTGATTCTAGGAGTGACTGGCAAGCAGGTCACTTCCTTCGTAAGGAAGACCCTCCGCTGGAGATATTTCAACGCCGGCGTAGAAATACAGAAAGCACGTAGGTTCACAACGTGGCAGGAAACGATTCGGGGACGTGGAGTGGAGAAGCAGCGAAGAGCATGTGACAGCTTTCCGCCCAGATCCTGACACGCCAAGCCTGCCCTAAGCGTGTGTGCAGCCACGTGCTCGGGGGTAGGAGGACACTTGTCTGAGGGTCGTGGCTTTGGTCGGTCCTGAAGCCCGACGGGCCCTGGAGTGGGTAAGGCACATCTTCTCAGCAGAGGGGGCGGCAGGCCGAGGGCCGGATGCCAGTCAGCGTCTGTCGTTAGAGTAAAGGCTGGCGTGTGGGACAGGAAATGAGAATGTCAGTGAATCGAGTAGTTTTCTGAGTGCCGTAGACTCACGAGGGAAGCCGAGGCTCCTGAAGCCTGCGTGCTGGCGAGCTGGCCCGGCCGCCGACTTTCTCTCTTCCGTTGGCGAGGTTGTGACGTTCGTCCCAGGCCACAGACACCGGGGTTTCGTAAAGTTCCGAGCATTGAGAAGAATGTGAAAGTTCACGACGGACGGTTAAAATGCCATCTGCTCTGTTCTCCCGCGGATCGTTCTGTTTATTTCCTTTTTGCTACAGAGAACAGACAGAACGGGGCAGGGCAGATTCGCTCCTCGGGCGTGTGCGCTTAGACGCCGGAGGAGCTCGGGCTGTCTGTGACTTGGGCAAAGACAATCGGTCTGTGTGACAGCTTCACACAGGAGTATGAGAATGGGAGAACGGGGAAAATGAGAATATGTAGAGTTTTGCTGATTAGAAATAAAATGTCTTAAAAGAAAAAAAATACTGAATTCAGTCTCTCAAGTATTTTTCAACATTTAAATGCAGCTTCTCTCTAAACTTCAGATTTATGCCATTTTAAGGCAAATGTTTTAGGACACTTTTTTTGTTCAGATGTCTTAAAGCAGTCACAGGGAGTGATTGTGTTGCAAGGGTTTGGACGCTGCCTGTGCCGGGCTGACCTTGAGTGTGGTCAGCAAACTTCTCCGTGATTGTCATTTTGAGTAGGTTCCTGCACCATCCTCCAGACGCTGGTCTGGTTCCAGCTTACGTACAGCTGCTCACGTTAGGGTTAGGGTTAGGGTTGCTGTCACCTTGCTTCCTGCACGCTCCGTTTGGCAGAGGGCCTTTTCACATGGCGTTAGTTAAGCCTGAGTGACCTTTCCAGCCTAAGCGCGAATTGACGGGGTTAGTGACTTTTGTGTAAAACATCTGCGTGGAACCTCCGTAAGGACTGGCAGGGGGCACACTGAGGGGTCTCTGCTGGCCAGAACACCAGCTGCCGGGGGCCCCGAAGGCCATGGCTGGCCCCACCGGGTCCCCCGACCCCTGGGAGGCCGACTCAGGCCGCCACTTGGCCTGCAGCCCTTTGGCTTGGCACATGTGGACTCAGCCACCCCGCACTTCACAAGTCAGATCTGAGGCTCCCCCAAGCCCTGCATCTCAGGGGAGTCGTCTTGGTTAATAAGACGAGAACGTCTGCTTCCCCCTCCATAGACATGTTCCCCTTCCCACGCCCTTCCTTCCTCCTCCGGCCTCAGGGGAAGGCGGGCGGACCCTGCGTCCAGGAGAGGGTCCGGTCAGCCTTTTGAAAGATGGCGCCAAAAACAGACAGCAAAATGCTTTTCATGTTTTCTTCTGTCCTCACGATTAACCTTATTTTCTGTCAATCTGGTTTTGTTTTAACTCTATGTC
>NW_011889425.1:94050-103271 GCF_000151845.1 Pteropus vampyrus | reverse complement strand
AGCAGTCACAGGGAGTGATTGTGTTGCAAGGGTTTGGACGCTGCCTGTGCCGGGCTGACCTTGAGTGTGGTCAGCAAACTTCTCCGTGATTGTCACTTTGAGTAGGTTCCTGCACCATCCTCCAGACGCTGGTCTGGTTCCGGCTTATGTACAGCTGCTCACGTTAGGGTTAGGGTTAGGGTTGCTGTCACCTTGCTTCCTGTACGCTCCGTTTGGCAGAGGGCCTTTTCGCATGGCGTTAGTTAAGCCTGAGTGACCTTTCCAGCCTAAGCGCGAATTGACGGGGTTAGTGACTTTTCTGTAAAACATCTGCGTGGAACCTCCGTAAGGACTGGCAGGGGGCACACTGAGGGGTCTCTGCTGGCCAGAACACCAGCTGCCGGGGGCCCTGAAGGCCATGGCTGGCCCCACCGGGTCCCCCAACCCCTGGGAGCCCGACTCAGGCCGCCACTTGGCCTGCAGCCCTTTGGCTTGGCACACATGGACTCAGCCACCCCGCACTTCACAAGTCAGATCTGAGGCTCCCCCAAGCCCTGCATTTCAGGGGAGTCCTCTTGGTTAATAAGACGAGAACGTCTGCTTCCCCCTCCATAGACATGTTCCCCTTCCCACGCCCTTCCTTCCTCCCCCGGCCTCAGGGGAAGGCGGGCGGACCCCGCGTCCAGGAGAGGGTCCGGTCAGCCTTTTGAAAGATGGTGCCAAAAACAGACAGCAAAATGCTTTTCATGTTTTCTTCTGTCCTCACGATTGACCTTATTTTCTGTCAATCTGGTTTTGTTTTAACTCTATGTCTGCTATTAACAAAGAAAGCTCTTTGCTTGCTGTTGAGAGACAAACGCCTAAGCAGCTCTGGGAGCCCCGAAGGCCATCGCTGCCTCCCAGGCCCTCAGCAACGCTTTCTTTTCTCGTGGCTTCATTCTCAGAGGGTCTCTGTACGTGACCCGCCCCCTCCGCCCCCCAAAAAAGAAGAAAGAAAGAAAAAGAAGAAATGTCTCTTAGCTTCTCCCCTGAGCTTATATTCTTACAGTACACGGTCTCAGGAAGCCATGACTGAGGAAAATGTCTGCAGCATCCATCTCCGTCCTCAGTGGCCGAGAGGTCCTGCCCAGCTATGTCCCCACCGTCGCCTGCTGGGTCTGATTGGCCACTGTAAGTCACCGGTCACCGCAGAGGCCGGGCTGGGAGGGAGTGCTGCCTGGTCGCCGGCACCACTCAAGTCACGGAGCAGGAGCGTGGAGCAGCTTCCAAAGGAGAGCGCGAGCCGCAGGGCAGAGGACACACCGGTCAGACAGGCCAAGGCCCCGCCGCTCGTCCCTGAGCCTCCGCCGGGCGTGGGCTCCGCGGTCCTCCCACGAGCAACGTGCGCCCCTCCTGTTCCGCGAAGCTACGAGCATCTGCCGGACACGGGTCCCCGAGCCCTGAGTAACAGGGACACGGACCCCCGATGCTGCCAGGCTCCCACTCCGTCCCCGACTGCCACCCGGCGGAGCTCAGCCGGCTTCTCGAAGACGGTCTCCTCGTCGTCCTTTTGTGCATCGCATTTCCCCTTCACGGGACTCGGCCGTTTATCTTCGCTGACAAAATTAGCATTTTTATTTCATTAAAATATTCAGTGGTATTGAAATCGCGTCATGAGAAAATGCGCGTCTGTTTTCCTCTCGTGTGTGTTTGGCAGACACGGGGCACGGGGCGCCCCGTTTTCCTGCTGCGCCGAGACCCTCCATCTCTCCTCAGACCCCGAGTGCTTCGATCGTGTCTGTCGCTCTTCTGACGTTTTCTAAATCCTCTCAGTGACGAGGTGCTCCAAGTACAGCGGCCGATGCTGTGCGGCATTTTGATGTCATCGAGAATTTCCTGCTTCCCGAATGAGTTCACGTTTCACCATTTTTTTTTTTTTTTTGACTCTTGCCCTCCGCGGCTCTTTGGTTCGCAAGGCGTTGCATGCAGATGGCCGCTCGCCGTGCCCGGCCTTCCCCGCGCCAGGCCGTGCTCAGGTGCTCCACGTGCTCCACGTGCTCCACGAGCTGGAAGACGGTGCGCTGTGGCTGTCAGCTAGAGTTCAGAGCAGAAAACCTGAGCACGGCACGCGTTTCTACTTCTAGCGTATTCTATCTCCTAGATGTCAGCATGCCGAAGTCTAGATTATCTCAGCATACGTAGTTTTGTCCATATGATACTCAAAAAAATACGTTCAAAAAGTAGCATATTTTCCTCTTTTTCCGTCCTTCCTTCCTTCCTTCCGTCCATATGATACTCAAAAAAATACGTTCAAAAAGTAGCATATTTTCCTCTTTTTCCGTCCTTCCTTCCTTCCGGCCTTCCTTCTTTCCTCTCTTTCTTTACTTTCTGCAAGATCCTTTTTTCCCCGCTAACTAGACTTTCTAAACAGCTTTTGTTTTGTGTGCGCTGCCTGGGGCCTGCATCAGAGCAGTCTGTTCGTGTGTGGAGTTTAAGTTGTGACTAACGGCATTTTATCCCAGACTTTGCTTTTAGATGCCGGCGTGGCCCTGAGCTAATCACGAATCATCTGCTCGTCGGTTTCATTATCTGTGAAGTGAGGACCAGGATAACTGGGGTTTTGTATGGATAAACTGCATAAGTACATGCAAAAGCTCATTAAAGTCTATAAAAGGATGCTCAGTTGGAAGCGGTAATTACATCGTGTGTTTTACAAACAGTCTAGATAAATCTGCAGCTTACCTGAAGGGGTGTTCTCTAGAAAGAAAAGGAAACTCGTTTTATAGTGGCTCGTGCATGCGATGTAGGTGTGGTTTTGGCTTCGGAAACCCTCTCTCTGGAAAGCCGGGTCCCGGCCCTTCCCCCTCCCGCCCTCCCCGAAGGCCGGCGGCCGAGGCCGTTTCCTTCCTGCAGTCAATTCCTTCACGATCAACTTCAAATTAGTTTTCAGCCCGTTTCAACTTTAATGTGATCCTTCCAAACTCTTCACTTTCTCGTCAAAAATGTCACGATCGCCGCAGGCCTGGGGCGGCGTCTGTGACTCCCCGTGACACTCCGTTCCCCCCCGGTGGGCTCAGGACGAGCCGCCCGTTCGCTGTCCCTCTGCGCACACTCTCCCGCGGCCGAAACGGCGCATCCGAATGTCACGCTTTTGCTTTTTCTGTCGCCGGAGAAGTGGAGCTCTGTGTTTTTCAAGGATATCACCCCTCTGTTGCCGGTGGTGTCTCTTTTTTTCTGTCTTTCCTTAGAGTCTTATCCTTTTACTATTGTATTGTTTTGGTCTTATTCTTGCTGATTTTATTAAAACAAATCAGAGACCCTCACCAGCCACGTGGTCTGGTTTCTCCTGTTCTCACCCCGACAATGGATGTCCACCTCGGTGACTGCACCTGTCCCCTTGCTGGCTCCCCCTGCTCCAGGCTTTCTCCCTCATCCTCTGCGGGGCACAGATTCACACCCTCACTCTCCTGAGGTCTCTGCTCTGTTAAAAAAAAAAAAAGTGTGTCGGAACGTCGCGGCCATGGCCGTCGGAGCCGTAGGAACTTGGCTCCTGCTTCGGGCTGTGAGCTTGAGTTAATCTCAGCTTTAATTTACTTCTTTGTTCTGAACTGTCTGTCAAATAAACATCAATAAATCTACCCTGTAGACGTTTCATGAGACTAAGTAAGATGATGATATACATGCGCACGTGGACACGTGACAGTCTCCAGAATGTAATAGCTGCTCACATGCATCTGCGCCCTTCCTGCGGGGTCGTTAGAGAAACCGCGTCTTCGTCCAGGGAGACCCACGCTCGCTGCCCGCGTGGTTCTGTTCTCCGTCATTGTGACGTGCCGTTAAGTACTAAAATTATCATTAAAAACGCATTGCTGTGTGATAGCGATGGGTCGATGCTATGGAAAGTATCTTTAACATGTACTTTTATCCCGTCTTATTTTTTTATTCTGGCAATTTATTTGTAGAAGGAAGAGAGTCAGTCGACCCACCGAGTCTGCCCCAGAGCGCGTTTTGCTGACTCGGTTCCTGTGGGGCTTAAGAATGTGGCTCCGCCCTCTGCCCAGCCCCTCCCTCTCCCTTCTGGCTTCTCCTCTCTCTTCGGTTCCCTCCGTCTGCACAGCACCCCACAGTGTGGATGGACGGGCCATGGTTTATTTCATCCGTCTTCCAACCTATCGAAGGGACGTTTCTAGTTTCTAGTCTTTTGCTTTAAAAATAATCTGGCAAGATAACCTTGTGAATTTATCTTTTCACATATTTTTTAAGCAAAAGATATGCAGAAAATACTTCTCTCTAGTATATACCCAAGTTAGTTTTTTTCATAAAGCATCACAGGCATAAATATAATGCTTGATTTCTATTTTTTAAATTGTCACACAAACACAATTCATTACGATTATAATTTTAAACAAATATTTTGATTCAAAATGGAAAATAGCCATTTTAGTAATTAAAAATAATAAAAACATGTTTAAAAAAGTTAAAATCAATGCTACACAATTTCCTCCAGATAATAAAAGAACACTTGGCAATTAATTATGGAGCCACATTACTATGATGTCAGACTAGACAAAGACATTACAGAAAAGAAAATGACAGACTAGTATCCCTCATGAATATAGATACAGAGGTCCTTAACAAAATATTAGCAAATAGAACTAAAATACACATATGTATGCGTGTGCGGATATATCTATATGTCTACATATAGATATATAGATTTGTAAACCATGACCAGATATAGTTTTATTTTTCCAGGGGTGAAAGACCGATTTAATATTTGAAAGTCAATTAATATAATACATCATATTAACAGGATAAAAAGAAAAATCACATGATTATATCAATTGCTATAGAAAAAGCATTTGACAAAATGCACCCAACACCTGTACTAGGTTTTTGAGGAAACCGGCCTCCCCAGAGTCGGTGGCTTACAACAGCAGAAATGCATTCTTTGTCTTCTGCGGGCCAAGCGGCCCTCCCTCCCGGACCTCGGGCAGAAGCGTCCTTGTCCCTTCCCGCCCCTGGAGTTGCCCCGGCGTGCCTGGCCTCACGGCTCCATCCCTTCAATAGCTGCCTGTGTTTTTCTCAGGACACTGAGCAGTGGGTTTAGGGTCCACCCAGATGACGTGTAGTAATCACCTCACCTCAAGACCTTTAACCGAATTACATCTACAATGACTCTTTTTCCAAATAAATTCACATTACGGTTTCCTTAGGATGAGGAGGTGGATGTATATTTGAGGGGACCCCTATTCAACCAGCTACAGCACCCATCCATGATAAAAATCCTCAGGAAAAAAATAGGAATAGAGAAGACTTTGCTCAATTTGATAAAGAGCATCTACTGAAAACACCTACGGGTGACACTGGAACCTAAGCGTTCAGGACAGGGTGTCTCCCCTAAGACTGGTACCAAGGCGGGGTGCCCGCTCCCCCCACTCTCACTCTGCATGGCACTGGAAGTGCTAGCCGTTTCAAAAAGGCAAGAAAAGAAATAGCCATACCTATTAGAAAGCTAGAAGTACAACCAGGTAATATGTTTGTCCATAGAGAATGTCCTAAGGAATTCACAGAAAAACTTATAGAACCAATAGGCCAGTTTGGTGAATTGTAGGATACAAGATGAGCATTAAAAAAATCCATTGTATGTCTATGGAATTCAATAAATATTAAAAAATTCAATAAATATTCAAAACCCAAAATAAAAAATTTAGTACCACTTACAATCACTCAAAACAATGAGCGATTGCCAAAAATGACACGATCTTGTTGAAAGAAATTTAAGATCAAAGTAAATGGAGAGTATGATGCGCTATATTCATTCATTGGAAGACTGAAACTAAAAATGCCAGTTCTCCTAAAACTGATTGCCAATTGCTATCAAAGTCTCGGCAACATTTTTTTTTGGAAAACTAGGCGAGATTACTATCAAATTTATATGAAAAGGCAAAGGAACTAGAATAGCTAAAATAATTTTAGAAAATGAATAAAATAGGAGAAGCAGCCTGGCCCACGTGAAGACTCACTGTTTGGCTATAGCCATCACGACTGTTTGGTATTGGGGGGCGGGCGGATGCATGGCTCAGCAGGATGGCATGAGGGGCCCAGAAATCACCCATCTGGTTTTTACAAGGCACAAAAGCGGTTCAAAATAGGAAGAATAGTCCTTTTGACAAATGGCACTGGGTCAGTTAGACATAAATACTAAAAAGCAAACAAAAACCTTAATCTATGTCTCTTGCTGTATACCCAACTTAAAGTGGATATGAAAGTTAAATATGAAATGTAAAATTATAGAAGTATTAGAAAAAGATAAGAGAAAGTTTTTATAATTTGGGACTTGTCAAGTTCTTAAACTTGGTACCAAAACATAATCCATAAATGGAAAAAATTGATAAACCTCATCAAAATTAAAAATATTTGCTCTGTGAAAGACTATATGAAAAAGATGAAAGACAAGCTATAAACTGTAAGACTTTTAAACCATATATCCGGTAGAGGACTAGAAGTATCTAGAATATATAAAGAGCTTCCAAAACTCAACTCACAAATTAACAAATGGGAAATGATACGAACAGACCTCTCATCTAAGATGATATCACAATGGCAAATAAGCAACATTAGCCATCAGGGAAATGCAAATTCAAACCAAAGTGAGATATTGTTACACACGTATCAGAATGTGTATAATTAAAAAGAGCAATAATGACAACACCAAACACTGTCAAGGACGTGGAGAAACTGGATCTTTCTAACACTTGTGGTCAGAATGTGAAATGGGGCAGGCCCTCTGCAAAACAGTCTGGCGGATGTATGTCCCACAGTAGCATAATATAATAACATAAACGGGAGTGTTTATAGCAGCTTTATTCACAATAGTAAAAATAAGAAACTACCTAGATGTCCTTAAACATGCAAATGATTAAAGAAACTGTGGCCCATCATACCACGGAGTACTACTCAGCAATGAACAAGGAATCAACCGTTGGTGCTGGGTGAGTCTCCCCAGAGCGGTGCCGACTGAAACAAAGCTGATCCTGAAGGTGACGTGCAATAAGAGGCCATTTCTATAACACCGTGGAATGACAGAGCAGATGAGTGGCTGTCAAGGTGAGGGAGAGGACCTGTGAAGGTCACCAGCCGGCATCCTCGTGCCGAGGGCAGTGGTCTGTATCTTGCCCGTTTCGTCATCAGTATCAAATGGTAAACGTTCCTGTCGGGGAGCTGGATGAAGGGGATGTGGGATCTTTCTGTGTTCTTACAGCTGCATGTGAACCTACAATTCTCTCAAAGTATAAGGTTTAGTTTAAAAAACAATCAAATCCCACAGTAATTCTTTACCAAGTCACAGACGTAGACTGAGTACTCCCACATTTCCGTTGCCCACCTCTGAAACTTTTCGATTTTGTAAGTTCTGCTGAATTTTTATGTGTATATAAAAAAAGCCTTGCGCTACACGGAAAATAAGTTTCAGTTAACTGCATCTAATTGCAGCTAGTAGCAGCTTTGGCAATTTACTCCTTGTTTGTTTACCTTGTACTGTCAGAGGGAAAGCTGAGCGTCGTCGGGAAGATGCAGTTACTGTAGCATCCGTGTAGAGGGCACGACCCCTTCCGAAGCCTAACTGCCTCGCGTCGTGGATCCACCGTGCGATCCGGCTGCCTGCTGGGTCCATCTCTTTTCACTGGGGCTCCTCTGAGCGGGCCTAGAAACGGCCACGGTTGATGTAATTTTCCACTGTCCCATTGGAATAAAAGTTTGTTTAACCTTGTTTACAAATTACACAGCCTATCAAATTCAGCCCTAGGAAAAGTCAGAACTGCATAAATCGTCAAAGCGTGTGTCTTATATGAAAGCAGCCTCTACCTCACCGATGACATTTCCCAAGTGGAGACCGACAGTAATGGCTGAGGCCGCTCGAGGGGGCCGGTCCGTCGTCGGAGGCTTAGCTGGTCTTCAGTAGGTGATGGGATTTGACAAGGGTACATCGCATCGAGTGGGCAACAGATAGGATTTTTATGGGTTTTCCCTTGAACAATATTATGATAGATTCACACAATAGCATTTGACTATTTTTCCCCCCTACCAGGAGCTTCAAGCAGAGAAAATGAGTTTGCCCTTCAGTCTTTGAAGCTTTTTGATGCATGACAACCACAGCTGAGCGATAAGAATTAAGCTCCATACTTTAAATGAGCAATAAGCCAGTTTTTCAAGCTGTCTGTCTTAGTGTTTCTGTCTGCTTATCACACTTTTTTCCCTCATTTTTAGCCTCCCAGTATATTTTTGGAGGAGCAATATATAAAGTAACTAATGAAATGATAATTGACATAACCTTCAAATTTCCGTCTTTAATTATCCCTTCGTCATAACATGCTAGCATCGTGGAAAAATTCTAAAGCCACTGATAATTTTGTTTAAGAAAAGGAAACACCTATTGGACTTGTTCCTAAAAACGCTTTCTGTCGATGTATTGAGAAAAATATCTTTTACTCAGAAACCATAAGGCGTCATATGTATATAACTATACAGAGCATCACGTTCGTTGCTTTAAAGACATATCACCCTAATGTCGCTATGATATTTATTATCATCGATAGTAAAACATATAGGAGACATGGAAAAGTAAAAAAAGAAATAGAACAACGCCATAGCTAAGACCATTAAATGGCAGATTTAAATGGCTACCTTTGCTGATAGCCATGGAGCATCTGTGCTGTGCCAGGCACTGTTTTGGGGGCTGGGGGTATAGAAGTTACACGTGGACGAGCACCAGGGAGGTGGGTGCCCGCCCCACTCTGGGCAGGAGGGCAAGGCCCTCCCCCACCTCTGCCAGAGCCAGATGGTGGCGTCTTGCCCAGGGACCAGGTCACCTCCCTGCCTCCTTAATAACCGTGCATCGTTTCCCATTCTAATAATAATAACACCGTGTAACGTGTTTCATCACGTCAGGCATGGACTTCTCACGTTCACCTTTGAGTGTCCCTGGTGTGGGGATGGCTTATGACCGGTCCTAAGAGGCCCGCAGGCCACGTTCCGTTTTCTTTTCCAGCGTCGCAGAGGCAAGCATGCGTCTTCAGCCGACGGTGTCCGAGTCTGGACGTTCGTCCAGGGGCAGATGCGCACGGCAGAGAAGGACGTAGCGGGCGGGCCGAGGGCGTTTGCGGTCAGGGCCTCTCTCCAGGGAGAGAAGAGCTGGGTGGCGCGGGGGACACGCCGCGTGGGTGTCTGGCCTGCGAGGCTTCCAGCCAGAGGGGCAGCAGGTG
>NW_011889425.1:90538-92555 GCF_000151845.1 Pteropus vampyrus | reverse complement strand
ACAAAATCACAAAATCATCTCAATATTTAATTTTGTCACTAACTGTGAAAATCTAGCAATCAGGTAATTTTTGCATTAAGGATTATATGTCGACCTCAAAATGAAGTGAAGCCTTAGAAAAAAAGCCTGATTCGTCCTGTCCTATAGAGGTGACATTCTGGAAACATGGTGACATGAGGAAGGGCCCTGAGGGGTGTCTCCTGAGCTAGCTTGTCTAAGAATTCCTCTCCAGAGAAGTCGCGAGCATTCCTGTGTATTTCGAGGTGATGCTGCAGGCCTCTGAATGCCACTGGGACCCCAGGTCCTGAAGTGAGTGTTGTCCCCGGGTCTGCCGGGCTGCCACGGGGCACTCAGAGCCCCTCGGTCTGTGGGGAAGCGGAGACCACCCCGCGTCCTGCCGCTTAAACGGGAGCATGCGGATCTCTGGGGGAAGGGTCCCCTGGGAAGCGCCCGGGATGGCGGAGGCCTGGCCACTCTGGTTCACGGGGAATCTCGTCCTTGATGTGACCAGAAGGAGCTCGTGGAGGACTCCCAGCCCAAGGGGACAGTGATGTCATCACCAGCCCAGTTTTCTGCCCTGGAACTGAGCAGTGAAGAACCTGCCCTTGTCTTTTCTTACCGCGGGGATTAAAAGCCAATGTCAACCATAACTTAGCTTTAGACCAGAAAGAAAGAAAAACAGAACGGGAGGCAAGCGGTCTGTCATTTTTTTCTCCTGACGGGAAAACACCTTATCAACAGTGATACTCAATGGCTGACTGCCGCTGACGCGGTGCAGATGCCACCGTCAGCTCGTGACGCCTGTGTGGCTCTGGGACAGAATGAGAGAGAGTGGCCTGGGCTGCCGGCAAGGGAGCCTCACAGAGCATGCGGAGGAGCGGTGCTCATTACAGACGAAGGACCTGAGACTCGGAGCCAGACAGAACCGCCCACGACGCGCGCCACCACCGCGTGGGCCACCACCGCGTGGGCCACCACCGCAGACGCAAACGGGAATCTCCAGGTCAGGAGCAGAGGGCAGTGAGCAGAGCCTGTTGTTGACCGAATCCCCAACGTGGGAAGCAGAAGGAATTCTACGGGAGGTGATTATGGGGGAACGCTGAGCAGTGGCGGCCCCGCCACGGTGGCCAAAACGTGGATGAAATGCGAAGAATTTTGAAGGAATAGAAAAAGATATCGATTTTATGTCAATAGCTACGAATTTACAAAAATCAAGTTTAAACTTGTTTCTTTCTTTAAATTTTTATCAAAATGTGATTTTCTAACCTTCTGAGCTATGCATAAAATGTATTTCTTAGATTATCATTTAAAAAACTAGGTTACTACTCTAGGATTTTAAGTAAACTTTTTTTTTTTTAGTGACTTGTTCCCACATCTTAATATGAGTTCCATATGCCATATGCTATTGGAGAAGCCTGGTAATAACCCCTTATTCATTGATACTGTGTATTCTTCAGTGATTAAGTGGACATGCTCTGTGCACATGTGTGTGATTAGTCATTATGCTGCCAAATATAGCAGTAGATCCATTTCACATACAGTGCAGAATAGAAATATGATTCCATTGTGAAAAAGGTTGACTTTCAATAATAAGCAGGGACAGTCTTTGTAAACTTGTCCGTCCGTATGTTTGCGTCAGAGGACCTGGCAGTAATACTCCACAAAAGCCACCACATATGATTTCCGGTGTTGTTAGTATATTTCCATTGATCAGCCCCCCTCGACGTGAGTTTCCTTTAAGCCTCTGTATCCCATTTGCGTGCATCCGCACCCCAAATGTTTTAGGAAGATGTATTTCTCTGAGAAGACGTCCATTATTTCTGTCACATTCGGCTCTCTCCGTGCCTCTCTGCTACTGTAATACCTAGACCAAAAGAGGGTGGACGTGTCACCAAACAACCTGCTATGTCCGTGTTCTGCTCATCTGTCGGTCGATAACTGCCGAAGTGCTCTCCTGGTCCATAGCATGACGTCATAGTTTTCCAAATAGGGACCCGCAAGGGTCAGACAGAAGCTG
>NW_011889425.1:88407-89798 GCF_000151845.1 Pteropus vampyrus | reverse complement strand
GAGGACCTGGCAGTAATACTCCACAAAAGCCACCACATATGATTTCCGGTGTTGTTAGTATATTTCCATTGATCAGCCCCCCTCGACGTGAGTTTTCCTTTAAGCCTCTGTATCCCATTTGCGTGCATCCGCACCCCAAATGTTTTAGGAAGGTGTATTTCTCTGAGAAGACGTCCATTATTTCTGTCACATTCGGCTCTCTCCATGCCTCTCTGCTACTGTAATATCTAGACCAAAAGAGGGTGGACGTGTCACCAAACAACCTGCTACGTCCGTGTTCTGCTTATCTGTCGGTCGATAACTGCCGAAGTGCTCTCCTGGTCCATAGCATGACGTCATAGTTTTCCAAATAGGGACCCGCAAGGGTCAGACAGAAGCTGGGGCGCACCTGCAGGGTTTGTGCGTTTTGGGGCGGTGGAGGTGGGGGCTGTCGGTAACTCATTAAAGGCCAGGTAGTCCAGTAGACATTGTTTGGGACTTTTAAAATGTGTATGACGTTCAGAGAAATCGTCTTAATGTCGTATTTCATGTCCCAGAGGAATGTCACCTATTTTCTAATGAAACTCAGATGCCATCGCCGGATGAAGTGACCCGACAGAGTCCGAGGCCCTTGACAGAGAGTCCACTTCAGATGCGGACACTCCTGTCCCTTACCGCTCAGGTCTCGAGTCCCTCGCCGCTTCTCCCAGCTCCGACAGCAGGCGCTGACACGCACGCACCCCTCCGTCCTCTGGAGAGAGTTTTGAAATGAGCTCTTGTTTTATTTCTGAATCTGGTTAAGATAGCTTATTAGTAGCTTGAGTAAATGAAATACTTAATTTCACATTTTTGTGAAATTTGAACAAAACTTCATGAAAGAGATCAGTGTTCACTGCTATTTCACGAACATCCTTATGTTGCAGGATCGTGTCAGGTTAGATTTGCAGAGCGTGGCCTGATACTTGATCTAACTACTTGATCTAATTACGAGCGGTTTCTCGTACACTGCATTCATGCAGAAGGGTCCCCATGGAGTGTAAAATAATCTTTCTGTTCAAGAGTCAGTGAGCACTAAGAAGCTTCTTTCTTTTCCATCTCTTTAAAATATTTTTTGCTATTCGATTATGGATGTCTTCACTTTAAATCTTTCAAAAATGTACCTGTTGGAAATGTTGAATAGGTAAATAGTATTAGCACTATTAATTTTTCGTGATTATTTCTAGGTTACTTAAGAGGGGACAGAGTCATCTACTTACACAGAACCTCAGCTTTTCCTCATCTTCAAGTCCTCAGATGCGCTTCTCACTTTATTTGTGGCATTTTATGATTTGGAATGAAGTAGGATGGCCTTAAAATTACAAGCACGATAAAGTCTGAGCGGTCTTCGTAATGCTTACCCATCATTTTAAATG
>NW_011889425.1:83922-87782 GCF_000151845.1 Pteropus vampyrus | reverse complement strand
AGCTCTTGTTTTATTTCTGAATCTGGTGAAGATAGCTTATTAGTAGCTTGAGTAAATGAAATACTTAATTTCACATTTTTGTGAAATTTGAACAAAACTTCATGAAAGAGATCAGTGTTCACTGCTATTTCATGAACATCCTTATGTTGCAGGATCGTGTCAGGTTAGATTTGCAGAGCGTGGCCTGATACTTGATCTAACTACTTGATCTAATTACGAGCGGTTTCTCGTACACTGCATTCATGCAGAAGGGTCCCCATGGAGTGTAAAATAATCTTTCTGTTCAAGAGTCAGTGAGCACTAAGAAGCTTCTTTCTTTTCCATCTCTTTAAAATATTTTTTGCTATTCGATTATGGATGTCTTCACTTTAAATCTTTCAAAAATGTACCTGTTGGAAATGTTGAATAGGTAAATAGTATTAGCACTATTAATTTTTCGTGATTATTTCTAGGTTACTTAAGAGGGGACAGAGTCATCTACTTACACAGAACCTCAGCTTTTCCTCATCTTCAAGTCCTCAGATGCGCTTCTCACTTTATTTGTGGCATTTTATGATTTGGAATGAAGTAGGATGGCCTTAAAATTACAAGCACGATAAAGTCTGAGCGGTCTTCGTAATGCTTACCCATCATTTTAAATGGCAGTGTAACTAGACACAGCCCAGTAAACGGAACTAGGCACCGGCTACTGATCACAGAGCTGCAGTCGTTAAGACTGACTCTGCCCTGGACGGCACGTGCGACTTCACGGCGCGTGTCATTGGTATGCTCTCAGCGAGTTCAGCTATAGGGCAGTGCCGCCAACCACCCAGGGGTTTCCCAGACTTTTATTTTATTCAGAGAAAAATACATTCCGCATAAATAGACTAGACGAGGCAATATTTGGCATTATCAAACGAATATAACAAACTTTTTTTTAAATTGCGGTATATTTACATTTTGTACTTAGAGGCAAGTTAGTTTCCCAGTCTGACAAACAGGTTTCTCTGTTGTAGTTAAAACTTAGTATATTAAAACATTTATGTTTTAAAAAGCGGTAACTTATTTTTAAAAGAATTTGCTCTAAAAGGCCGCTGGAGAGTGCTTTTTCACCAACAACTAACTGGTAGCGTGAGATGATATTTCTGATTGTTTACGTGTCTGAAAACAGTCAAGTGACTTAGGTGTGTGTTTGCGTGGGCCCGAATTAATCAGATTAAACAAAAGTGCCACTGTCCTGGGACTAGAGGAGACGACCCCGTCACCCACATCCACGCGGTGAGCGGTCTGGGCCGAGCAGACACTCGGACACTCACTGTATGACGATCGATTTCGCCGCCCCCCCCCCACCAAAATGAAAACACATATCACGCAAAGGCTCCTGCTTGAATGTTGGTAGCACTTTATGTACATAGTCCCATCCGGAAACGACTCAAATGTCCATTAATTGTAATCAGATAAACACGCTCTGTCCACACGATGGCCTGCCGTTCAGCCATGCAAAGTAGCAGCTGCTGAATGCAAGACACGGTGAATCCCCAAACCGATATGCAAATGCAAGAAGCCAGAGGTTCCGTTCGCAGAAATTCCAGGAGGGGGGCACCTGGTGGCAGAAATATTATGTTCCTGGTTGCTGGGAGCCTGGGCGAGGCAGCAGGTGTCACTCAAAAGCAGCAGGAGGGACCTTTTGCAGGAACCGGAAGGTTCTAGAGCATGATTTCACTGGTGGGTACACGGTTATCAACTTTAGTGGAATTCATCAAATTATGTAAAAACTCATTAAATTTTTCATTTAAATATGGCGAATTTTATTGTGCATAATTTATACTTGAATTGATTAAAAATTGGGGGATCTGAAATGAATAATCATAAGTGACTGGAAAATAATTGCTTCTATTTAATTAATTTTTAATCCGTAGTACTGTGTAACTAGTATAGGTGGGAACATATTTTATAAAAATGAGAATCAAAGAAATGGAGAAAAACAGACTTGACAGACTTCATTATTTTTCAGCTAGGTTCCGAAATGACGGGTCTCGATCTAGCCCCGGCGTCTTTCTCTCTTTTTGAAAACTGAGCCATCTTTTTGCTGTCTTCTGGGAATTTTTTGATAGTGTAAGTTGTAATTTAGAGTTTACTGACACAGATTCAGTCGCGGGATTGCCAATGTGCCCATGAGTCTTTTGAAAAGATTCTTATCAATGAGCATTTTCTGAAAACCGAGCAGGAAATCGCGTTCTGGACATTTCCCTCCACACCCCACCGATGAACTCAAGCGTTTTACAGGACGTGAGCGGGCCCGGCACTGTCCTGCGGATGACGCGGGAGCCTGGCTCTGCAGGAAGTCCCAGCCCCTTCAGGGAGGGACCGGCCAGACCTGGGACCAGAGGGCCGCGTTCCAGGGAGAACAGTGGCCCGCGGGAGGTCAGCGGCCGGACGTTCGTTCAGGGGAGCGGCGGTTGGATCCGGCGACAGAAACCATTCCCAGGAACTTTCAGCGCCTATGCCCTAGAAGCGTGGACAGCTCATCCCGGGGTTTGGGGCAGAGTCGGCAGAGTTGAGCATTTAACGTAGCGGGCTGACATTTAATGGCGTGTGCGCCATCGTCGCCTCTCTCCCCTGCTTGATGCAGACGAAGCGCTGCAGGAGAGGGCAGGGCGGGTGCTGCTGCTCTTCATTCCGCTCATGACGCAGGGGCGTGGACACTGATGAAGTGAGCCCTTGGGTGCCCCTCGGCCCCCGCCTGCCCTTCGCAGGGCTTCCTCAGAGCCGTGGGGTCCGCAGACCCCCCGCTTCCCCCCGCTGGGGCATCTGTCCATGTCCCATCCTGTCCTCACCCCCTTCCCTCTGGGGGGCCCTGGCCACCCACACACCCGGTCTCCCAGGAGCGGCCCTTGTGCGAAGCATTTTCTCCTAGACTTAGCTCTCAACTATCTTGAATGATCAGTTTAACAGAAAAATGTTGCCTGCAAATTCCATAAAATCTTAAACATACAATTTTCATTTTCCACCCTAAAAATGAGTGCAGAACCAACCAAACGCATTTATTAGCATAATGAAATCACCCTCGCAATAAAAGTTCACACAGGTCTTAGTGCCTTTTTTAACATAAATTTATTTCTTAAATTAGTTTCAAGTATACAGTACATGGGTTAGACATCTATAACGTTCATAAGACGATCCCCCCAATTGCTCCCTCCCGCCCCTGGCCCTCCTCTTAGCCACCATATTAATGCTGACTGCGTTCCCTCCTCCATGCTCCCCGTGCCCAACTATCAACTACTAATTTGTGCTTCTTTAACCCTTCACCCCATTCTCCCAGCCCCCCAAGCCCCCTCCCCTCTGCCCGTCACCAAATTGTCCTCTATATTTGTGAGTCCGTTTTTGATTAGTTTGTTCTTTTTGTTCCTTAGATTCCGCATATAAGTGAAATCATATGGCATTTATCTTTCTCTGTCTGACTTATTTCACTCAGCATAAGAACCTCTAGGTCCATCCATATCGTCGCAAATGGTAGGATTTCATTTTTTTTAATGGCTGAGTAATAATCCATTGTATATGTGAACTATGATTTCTTTATCCAGTCGTCTGTCGATGAGCATTTAGGTTGCTTCCATATCTTGGCTGTTGTAAATTGTGCTGCCATGAATATTGGAGTGCGTAGATCTTTACGAATTATTGTTTTGGTTTTCTTTGGATAAATACCCAGAAGTGCAATTGCTGGGTCAAAAGGTAGACCCCTTTTTAATTTTTTGAGGACCCTCCATACCATTTTCCGTTGTGGCTGCACTAATTTGCAATCCCACCAACAACGTATGAGGGCTCCCTTTTCTCCACATCCTCACCAACACTTGCTTGGTGCCTTTTTTATAATGTACAGC
>NW_011889425.1:75161-83872 GCF_000151845.1 Pteropus vampyrus | reverse complement strand
AACATACAATTTTCATTTTCCACCCTAAAAATGAGTGCAGAACCAACCAAACGCATTTATTAGCATAATGAAATCACCCTCGCAATAAAAGTTCACACAGGTCTTAGTGCCTTTTTTAACATAAATTTATTTCTTAAATTAGTTTCAAGTATACAGTACATGGGTTAGACATCTATAACGTTCATAAGACGATCCCCCCAATTGCTCCCTCCCGCCCCTGGCCCTCCTCTTAGCCACCATATTAATGCTGACTGCGTTCCCTCCTCCATGCTCCCCGTGCCCAACTATCAACTACTAATTTGTGCTTCTTTAACCCTTCACCCCATTCTCCCAGCCCCCCAAGCCCCCTCCCCTCTGCCCGTCACCAAATTGTCCTCTATATTTGTGAGTCCGTTTTTGATTAGTTTGTTCTTTTTGTTCCTTAGATTCCGCATATAAGTGAAATCATATGGCATTTATCTTTCTCTGTCTGACTTATTTCACTCAGCATAAGAACCTCTAGGTCCATCCATATCGTCGCAAATGGTAGGATTTCATTTTTTTTAATGGCTGAGTAATAATCCATTGTATATGTGAACTATGATTTCTTTATCCAGTCGTCTGTCGATGAGCATTTAGGTTGCTTCCATATCTTGGCTGTTGTAAATTGTGCTGCCATGAATATTGGAGTGCGTAGATCTTTACGAATTATTGTTTTGGTTTTCTTTGGATAAATACCCAGAAGTGCAATTGCTGGGTCAAAAGGTAGACCCCTTTTTAATTTTTTGAGGACCCTCCATACCATTTTCCGTTGTGGCTGCACTAATTTGCAATCCCACCAACAACGTATGAGGGCTCCCTTTTCTCCACATCCTCACCAACACTTGCTTGGTGCCTTTTTTATAATGTACAGCGCAGAAAAAAATCTCTAAATATGTAGTATTCACCTTTTTAATGTAATATAAAACCTGATTATTAGGTTAATAATTTGAAAGTATGACAAAGATATAGGGACTCAACATTTCAAAATGCGACTCGCTTTTCAACCAAAATAGTAGGCGTACACGTTTTTAATACTGCTATATGCATGTATTTTATTAAATACCTTTTTTTTAGACGTTTCCGATGTAGAGATAAGTTGGGAGGGCAGCAGAGTCCCCACATGGCCCACACGGGTTCCCGCTGTTTGTGGGCGCCTTTTTCCGGCTTTTGGGCCCTTTTCGGGGGAGGCTTTTTTTCCTTCGGTTCCCTTGGTTTTTACTTGTTGGCTTTTTTTTTTTCCGGGCCCGGGCCGGGTTGCCCGGCCCCTTTGTTCCCCGGCTTCTTTGGGCTTGCCCTTGTTTGGGCCTTTGCCGGGTTGGCGGGGACTTTTTGGGCTGTTTTGCGGAAGGCCCCCCAGGGGGGTTTTTTTTGTTGGGGTTTCTCAGGATTAGGCGGGGCTGCAGTTTCTTCTGAGAAATCACATGGAGTAGTCCTGCCTTTCGTGACTTCTCAGATGACTCGGGGGAGGGGTTTACCTTGACAATGCTCAAGATGCCTGACTTGTCAACTCACAGCAATTAAAATCGCATCAGCGAGGGTGTTACCCTTAGCAAGCCGGCAGAGAACTGTGCCACCCGCCCCAGTGAGCACTGTGCCCCGCAGAGCAGCTGGTTATGGCGCCTCGTGTTGGTGAGCGTGTGGCAGTGAATCTATGTGTGCAGAAGGATTTTTTTAACTTGTTCGCTTTTTGATATTTAGTAAAAATATGTCCTATTTCTTAGAAATTTGCAGGTGAGTCAGCAAATCTGAATCATTTTCCTCTTTTTATCCATTTTTTTTTTCCATTTTTCCTCTTATTGAGAAAATGGGTCATGACTGTTTTAAAGGGATCGCCCAGAAATGAGATTTTCCAGCTACGTGAGTTTCCTAGTTATCTGGGCATTACTTGATTTCCACATGGAAATACGCGTATACACCTTTGTCAAAAATCAGTATGTGTGTGTGCGTTTAAAAACAAACAATGCGTATATTATTATTACTTTAAAGTAGAAATTCCAGAATGGTGAAAATATTTCATTCCTTTTTGATAACTCGGGTTCATCTGGCAATCAGGAACTTCATCCTTTTCGGTTACTCATTTTAGCAATTGCAATGTGGTGGGTTATGTTTGTAATGTTTAAAGTGGGCATAAATTTGAGACTAAACCAGGAGCATCTGGTCAGGCCAGACTGTGAACCTGAGGGGCCCGCCGTGTGACGATGATGGCTTGGCCACGCTGAAACGGCACGTGCCAGGCAGACAGCTGACGTTCCTGCTGAGTTCAGGGACCGTGGAGCAGCCCAGCTCCGTCATCGTGGGCCCCCACCAGGGCAAGGCTACTCATTTTAGTGCCACACATAGTCTTAAAATTCAATTGCAACCAAAAAAAAAATGTATTAAATATGCACACAGCTTGAATATAAAACA
The DNA here is from genome assembly GCF_000151845.1 of Pteropus vampyrus. NCBI lineage: Eukaryota > Metazoa > Chordata > Mammalia > Chiroptera > Pteropodidae > Pteropus > Pteropus vampyrus. Next base: position 81,445 of record NW_011889425.1, on the reverse strand, counting down.
AAAATTATTTTCCCGAGATTCTACTAATTCATTCTGAAAAACCAAACTGCATTCGTTATACCTTCCATACCTTTCGTTTGTTCTGAGAAGCTTTTCAGGACCTCTTTGGCTCTTTTAAGTGTTTTCCGGTTGGGAATGTATATTGGAAACATTCTGGGCCAGTGGAAGAGTCAGGTCTGCGGATTCAGGTAACTCACCTCCCTCCCAGTCTCCTGATTCCTGCCGGCGCTCGTGTGCGGAGTCACGTGCATCTGATCACTGGTGGGGAAGTTCGCGGGATCCCCAGACACTCGGTGCCTGCTTCTCTTGCTCAGGTGTGCATTAGCAGGGCCTTCCCGAAGTTACGGAACCATGTGGCAGACATGCCGGCCGGTCCACTTCACTGAGACGCGTGCGCGGTTGGGTCCAGATCCTCAGCTCCGAGCCAGTCCTTTCAAGTCCCAAATCGGTGCTTCTAGATCAGCAGAGAGAGCAGGGATTTGGCCAAGTAAACGTGGCCTCTTGCTGTCGCTTACCCAGTGTCTTGAATAAAATCCTCACATTTCCAGTGAAAGCTAAGTTCCCGGCGCAGCTTCCTGGCATCACCACAAACACAGTTCTCGACTGCAACAGCGCTCATAAGTACCTCGGACGGCGCTGACTTTGGAGACGGATGGTGCCATCGTCTCTGTGAGGCTGCAGGGGTGATGAGCTGAAGCTGCCGTTTCCGAGATGCTGTGTCTCCTGGGTTTTCGGGACGCAGACTTTCACCCTGGGCCACAGAGGGGGACGGGAGGCGGACCGGACATCATCCCAACTCACCTCGGCTGTTGACGACGCCTTTGAAAGCATCTCATTTCTGTTTTGGTTAAACAAAGCACCTGTGTGCGAAAAGCAAATACAGTATTTTATGCACGCAGCGGAATCCTCCCTGAACACCGTGATGACGTGTGGTCACACGTGGCTTTGGCAAGCCGGGCGGCCGTGAGAGCCATCTCCTGCTTTCTGGGGTTAGGTTCCTGATCGTGACACAGAGGACATAGACGTGGGCGCCTCGGCCATGCCCACGTGCCTGGTCTGGCTCTGTCCCCGGTCCTGTGTGGGAGCCTGTGCTGTGTTCGTGGGAAGGGCGGGGGCTGCCAAGGGCAAGGCTGGTCGATGCCACTCGTGGGCTGCTTCCTGCCTTCTAAAGACGACGAGAGGAAATGCCAGGTGCTGGCGTTTTCACAGCGATGTCCTGTGTATGGAAAGTTGCTGGTCGGTCTTCTCGTGGGGGTGACTGAACTCAGAAATTACCTGTGTCACCATCTGGATGACATCACTTCTAATCAACTTCGTAATAATTTTAAAACTCCGAATTCTCCCACAGTAAGCGAGACCTCGGCAGTCTAGTGCATGTTGCACGTCAAACAGAAACATGTGGCCTTGTCAAGAACAGATGCAGCGTGACAACTGAAACCCGTGGGAACGGAATGTGGTTCGCTTTACAGGTGTCCTCCTGACAAATCACTCTCAGCGACATCGGCCCCGGTCATCCAAGGCTCACCCACCGAGCTGTGGAGAAGATGCTCTCTCTCCGTGTGATGATGGGCGAATGTAATTCTAGGATTTGCTTTTGTTCGTTGAGCACTTTTATCCAAAGAACTTCCCTAAGTGCCTTTGGATTAGAAGAGAGACAACTCGCTAACGCTGTCGACGGATTCCTCGTCTGCTCGTGGAGACAGGCCACGGGGAGCAGAGAGCCATCAGCACTGTGCGCTCTGCGTTGCCGGCTGCCTCGCTCAGCCTGTCATTAACATCAGAGCCGGTGTCACCAGCGAGAGAGCAGGGACTGTAGCGTTTGGAGAAATGGACCACTTCTCTGGGTGGATCCCAGTATGTCAGCTGCGACGTCCCGTGGTCTGTTCTGTGACACAGTCCGGAGAGGTGGACTGTGACTCCGATGGGACAGGTACGTCTCGTCTCTTCTCTCCCTTTTCAGTGCTTTTGAAAGTCTTATGTGCGCCAAACACATCCGTGCACAGACATGGGTGCTTGGAAATGCATCTGAGTTATGCACTAACTGGTTTCTACCTTCCGAGATGCTCTCTCTCTCTTAGTGCCGAGACATAAGGATTACATCCAACCCACGTTCTCATCTGGCAGAATATGGTTTTATCTCGTTGTCATGAACACATGAGGATGCCTTTCCAAACAAAATAGATGCATTTTATTAGTTAAAAAATAAGTATTTTTCATTTTCCAGCTATCATTTGTGTATTTTTCAATTTGCCCAGATCTCAGCGTGGGACAAGGGCTTCATTAAACCCTGAGTGTAGGAAACCACTTCTCACAAGAACAACCTTTACGTACTCATAAAATGCATCGTTATTGTAATACAAAGTATTTTGTCTTTTCAGATAATGAAAGATCGACTTCTGTCTTATCCTACCCACCCTACCTTGAATCTGGGGACCGTTAGAAGTGGGGGAAAGGTTCTATGAATGAGTGAGTGCTTTGGACGTGCGATAGGCAGAAATACAGACCACAGATGTGTATGCAAATCCAGACTCGACGGCATTCCTTGGAAATAATGTCGAGGAGCCTCTGCTGCGCGCTGGTCCCCCGGACAGGGACAGCAGGCTTAACAGTCGACGACGCAGACGCTCCCGGAACCTGCGGCAAAGTCAGAAGAGGCAGGTGCTGCAGTGACGGGCCTCACGGCTGAGAGGAGAGGGCGGCTCGTGGAGCCCACGACGCCTTCCGCCCCAGAGCCGGGGCGGCTGGAGTCAGGACAGCAGCCGCCACGCGAATGGGCGGACGGGCGAGGGCGGACGGGGTGTGTGTCACACACACGCAGCCGAGAAGCGAGGGCCGTGTCAGGCAGCAGGGGGCGGGCGCACCCCGGCTTGGGTGGCTGTGACAGAAGATGCCCCGTAGCTGCCACTGCCCAGGTTGTGAGGCTTTCTAAGTCCGGCGGGAGAATCTGGGCTAAGAATAGAGGCGATCGCCAGAGGCAGCTCCAGCAAGGCGGGATGCAGGACGCAGGACACTGGACGCAGGACGCGGGACACTGGACGCAGGACGCGGGACACTGGACGCAGGACGCGGGACACTGGACGCAGGACGCAGGACGCAGGACGCAGGACGCGGGACGATCCTTCGGCGGCAGCGTGGGAAGCAGCGAGATCACTCAGACGGCTCCGGTGACAATGAATCACGTGGACAGCGAACATGAGACCCTGACCGAGGCTCCACAAAGAATGTTTGGGGGAAGCCGCGGACACACTTTCGCGTGGTGCATTTCGAGGGCGAGGAGGAGGGTGACCGTGTGGCCCTTGTGTGCTCCTGGGGCGGCCCTAAAACGGTCTTTCTCGCAAAATTTGTTAATCACGGGGTCGCGAAGACCGATGGTTGGCATTTCGTCGCTAAGTTCTAAATCTGAGGCTTCAGAAGGTCACAAAGACATAGCACCAGAAGAGACACTGACAGCTACCTGAGGCCACCCCCTTCTGCTCGTCGATGAGGTTGTCAGATGATTAGCTTAGGGTTTTGCAGCGGGTCGGCGCTGAGGCTGCGATGAGGAGGCTTCGTCCGTGAGGACGGCGCATCGATGGCTGTTACGGCACGTCCTTTATTTCAAAACCGGAGCTCCTTTAAATGGCGACGGGGCCGACGGCAGAAGCGGACGGCCTCGTGGATGTCCCTAAACGTCCTGCCGCGTCTCTGAGGGGGCAGAGTGGGGGCATGAGCACGCCGCGTCGGCGACCCCCGAGAGCCGTCCAGCGTGTGCCCCGACGTGTCGGGCGAACTCTAACCCTAACGCCAGTGGCGGCTTCGCGGTAGCGCGGCTTCTGCCTGACCCCTCAGTGCAAGATCGTCGCCCGAGTGCGCGGTCCAGTCTGGGAAGCGGGGCCCGCACTTCCGATCAAAGCGACAGGCGCTCCGTGCTCCGCCTCCCCGTGGGGCCCCAGCTAAACAGCAAGCAGCGTGGCTAACGGGACAGGCGAACCGGGGGCCGTCCGTGAGCAGAGAAACAGCCTCAGCTGGGGGCGAGGACGTCCGGTGGGAAGGGGACCAGGCAGGGTCTGCCAAGGGAGGTGCCGGTCACTGCGTTTCTCGCCAGAGGAGGCCGTGCCACCAAAGGGCAGGCCGAGGCCACTGTTTGGAGAGGCGGTCGGGGCGCACGGCAGGCAGCAGCATGCTCCCCAGGGACTCGGCAGGGCAAGGAAGCAGACGCACGCGCAGCACGCTGCTCGTGCGGTGGCCCAGGTGACCCGTGCCGGAGCCGCGACGCCGCCCCGCCCCCCCGCCCCCCGCCCCCCGGCCTTTCGGGGACAAAGCCGGTTTCTGCGACTCGGTCTGGAACGTCGACTGCGTGAACCTCCCGTCCCAGCTCCCCCGTGGCCGGTGGGCCGCTTCCAGGTTGGTGCTGCTGGGACCGTGTTCTGACACCAGACCACGCGCGTGCTCCCTGGACCCAGCCGAGTCACCGCGGCCATCCCCACGCTGGCCTCCAGCACATGGCTCCTCCGGGAAAAACACCCCTCGTAGAAGATGAGAAACTTACAGACGAAGGACAGGCCGGCCACTCAGCAGAGCAGAGCAGAGGGCAGCACTTGCCCGTGGCCCCCGCCCACAACCCTACACGGCATGTGTCACAGCCGCGCACGGGGACGCTTCAGCAAGCTCGCCGGCCCTGTCTCATGTGCTCACTGCTGTCCTTCCAGCCCTGAACTCCAGCAGCCCGCACTGCGGGAGGCCTGCCAGCCCTGGACCCGGCCCTGGTCCCGCTGGCTCCTCCAGTGAGGGACTTCGCACGTCCTCGCAGTCAGGAAGGTGATAGAATCGACGTAAACTGGTTTCGACAATTACATACTACCAAAATTAGAGGATAATTTCCCCTTTGGGCTTTGTAAAACAAGGTTTCACTAAAATATAAACAATAATCTCAACAGCATGTACTTCTAGGAACTATTTGCCAACAGGAAAAGAGCAATAAAAATGAATAGCCTCTTAACAGCTCAGAACGTACGGCGGCAGCAGAATTCCGACGTTAAGGTCGGGCGGGGAAGCGTGTCAGGGCGTGTAGCAGCCAGAGACATCCGGGCCGGGTGGGCGGCCCACGGGCTCGAGAAGCCGGAGCCGGCCGTGTGGCGCAGCTTCCTGCCCTGCTCCGTGAATACCGTGTCTTTCGTTCACGTTCTCTCGGTCTGCTTGGGCTGCCGTAACGGTGCCACCGAGTGTGTGACCGAACCGACGTACCTTATTCCCACCGCTCTGAAGCCCGGACGTCACCGGTCGAGGCACCCTCAGGTTCGACGGCTCCCGAGGCCCCGCTCCGTGGCCACAGCCGGCTGTCCTCTCCCTGAGCCTGTCTCTCTGACGAGGCACCTGTCTCTTGGATCGGAGCCCACCCCTGCGACCGCATTTAACTGTAATGAGCTCCGTAAAGGCCCCATCTCCAAATACAGCCACGTGGGGGTTAGAGGTTCAGAGCTTCAGCCTCTGAACTGTGGGGGGATGTAATTCAGTCCGGAGCAACTCCGAGTAACTATCGATCAGCAGTTAATTCAGTATTGTATTACCAGATACGTACTTGCTCTATAGATAACTGGGTTGCCAGCTTAGGACAGAGCCATATGCTCGTATAAAATAACATTATCTTATAAGAAGTGCTTCACAGGAACACATGCGTGAGCGGATGACGTGCCAGCTCCGTGGAGGTGACCTAACGGAGGGCCTGTGGGCAGAGCCAAGATTATTTTCCAGACGCTATCTGGGCTCACTCTGATGCACAGATAATTGGATAATCAAGTGCCCAAATGTTGCGCCTAATTGTAGAGCAAAGTTGAAAAAAGTAGCCCAGAAAAAATGTTTAAATTGCGCATAGCTATATGTCCCTTTCAATCACAAAATGATCTTTATAAAGTAGTCACGAGATATGTATCTTAGAAGATATAGTAAACATAGAATATTTATCTTTAGTACGATATAATAAATATGAAGTAGACTTTGGTAAAGAAATTAAACAAAATATCTGTCTTGGTAAAAACAATATGTGGTATTTCTTTATAAGCGGCGTAATGTCCTGTCTCAGAAAAACATGGGCCGGGAGCACACTCGGAGAGAACGGTAAGTCGCCAGGCGTGCGAAGCACTATGAAACATGGCAGCTCCCATTCTGGGACAGTGAACGTCGTTAGGAAAAAGCTGGCAACGGGGCCAGTCGTTTATTAAACCTGCTCCCGAGTTTCTGAAATTGAAATTGTCTTCTTTGTTTCTTGAATATGCATCTTTTTCTCTTCTTTGTGGCAACCACCTAAA
>NW_011889425.1:69050-73871 GCF_000151845.1 Pteropus vampyrus | reverse complement strand
GGGGCCAGTCATTTATTAAACCTGCTCCCGAGTTTCTGAAATTGAAATTGTCTTCTTTGTTTCTTGAATATGCATCTTTTTCTCTTCTTTGTGGCAACCACCTAAATGTGTTTTGAAGTCGAGAAAATACGAAGCAGTCGGAAGGTGACAGGTGAGAGAGAACCGTGAATTGTTATCTACTCCAACCAGAGACGCCTCGCACCTGCCCGATTGTCATGGCGGAATTAAGAATACAGAATTAACTAAAAAATGGTTTGATTCATGATCATCTCAAGCAGGCTCTTAGTTTTTTAACCTCATTAATTTTCCCGCCTATGTGAAAATCGTTCTAGTAATATATTTTGCCTGAAATAGCATTTTCTTTGATTTATCCTTAGCTCCCAACTTATTCCCAAGAAATTTTAAAGACATTTATTTCTGAAAACAACACAAAATAGCAAAATACTTAAATACGGTACTAGCTGACACTGTCACATGCATTAAAAATGATTTTATGTTTGAGAGGTGATTTTCGTTTCCATGGACATGGTATTTTTCGTAAGGTTAAATTCAGTTTCTAATGTTGCTAGTGTTTCGTGGCAGATACTCTGGATTGGCTGTGCAAATACCACTTTAAAAACTCCATCTTCCTTTGTCTTCCTCCGTAAAGAGTCTGGGAAGCACTAATATTCTCTTTCCAGGACCCTTCGGAGGTAGCAATGGCCAGGTGACCTGCAGGAGACAGGGATCTAGAAGCAGAAATGACTAGAGAGGGCCTCCAGAAATGGTTTATTTTTAAAAAAGTGCTGCCGGCTGGGGGACTTTGACTCTCTGAGACCCAGCAGCCACTCTGCACCACGAGGCCGTCCCCTTTACGATGGTGGCCGGCACATTCAGGGCGATGGAGAAGAAAACTGGGGAGTCCGTGGTCTTGCTGATCTAACCCATTAGCCTATCTTGGATTTCCTACCTCCATCTTTCTTGTTATATGAGGAAAATAAAGTACTTATTAATTTAAGCCAATGTTCATTGAACGTTTTTGGTTACTAGCAGCCGGGTGCAGTGAAATGACGTTCACAATATTTGGTGACATTTACTATGACCCGTGAAAAGAGAACGGATTGACCGCTGAGATTACTGCACTGTTTTGTACCAGTTTGAATCATTGGTCGATTTATTGCACACGCTCAATCATTTCTATGTGATCATTTTTAAATAAGCATAAGTCACCTTTGCTTCAGTCCAAATTAAGGGCCGCGTTTGGGTAACGACTTCACTGTTCCCTTGAGAGCACATGCTACCCGTTTGTTCGTGGAACGTTTATTCCCGGAGGTTGGTGAACGGTCCGGGCCAGTGATTTTTCAGGCCGTCCCCTCCGGATCTGCATTCTAGAGCCGCCAGGGTCCGGGAAAGCGTTTGCGGGAGGCGAGGGGCTTGAATTCTGGGAGCTGGTTGGTCGAGCCCCGAGCTCCACAAGGATCATGAGATCGGCCGCTTCTCATCCCTGCGCTGCCCCGCGAGTGCCTCGTCCTGAACCGGGTGCCGTCCCCCGACGGCTTCTTGACTCCTGCCGCGTCACTGGCTCTGAAAGGCTCGTGGGGAAGTCCTGCGCAGCTCAGACCTGAGGACTCGCGATGGGCGGGTGGAGGCCCCAGGTGGGTCTGCGGTCGGGGCCAGGCCGGGGCCACTCACGTGGACAGGTGCGGCGGCCAAGGCAAGGAGGAGTCTGCTGAACTCTGCTGGGGTTAGAAATGCCTCGTTCTCTAAAGCCCGAGAGTCGATCTCTCCATCCCAAAGCTCGCGATCCACGGCAAAGACCACGATCGTGCAGAGGCGTCTCCAACGCCTCGGATGTCGCATTCTGTCCTAGTAATGCATAGCTGGATGAACCCGGACCAGCCCGGACTGAGTTTCCCAAGTTGAAAGCCTTCTTCTGTTTTTTTCGGCTTCAGTCCTCCGGAAACTGGGGCGCAGTCATGCTGGGCGTTGGTTACAAGGTGGGAATTAACACTGCAGAGCAGCGGATCGAGTCCAGAGGAGGCCACTTTGTCACCGCACGGAGGACGGCCACAGCGCCGCCCCTGGCTGATCGGCGGCCTGGCTTGTCCCTGAGGCCGGGCGTCCCCAGCCTGGCTGCAGTGCAGCGTGACTGCCGGCTCCAGCGCAGACCTTTCTGCGTGGCCTACAGGCCGCACACTCGGGGCCGGACACCCTACAGGTGAAGTGCCGAGTGACTTCCCCTTGGGCGCTGGTTTTTATTTTAAGGACATCGGACATTTAGTACTCACTGTAGAATGCCTTCCACGAGACAGGTGTCTCCGCAGGCGGCCTGTGACGGTCATCCATCACAGACCGTTCAGATACTAGACGATGCCCCTCCTGGGGACGATACGTTACTCTCGGCCCTGGATCCTGGTTGTGAATTTATCTTCTGCTCCTCTTCTCGAGACAGCAGAAGTGGGAATATCCTGCGTGGTGAGTGTCGATACCATTATGACATCAGCAGCTGACCTTGCTTCTTTGACCCTCCTATACACTTGGAAGTGAAGCCTGCCGTCCCGCAGAAAGCCAGCCATCTCTGGACCCGTCGCTGGTGTGTCTGTGTCCCCACGCTGCAGGCATTTACCTCAAAACCACCCAGAAATTCAGTTCTGAGTCACTTCTACGAGCGTTCCAAAAATGAGACCTTGACTAAAAGTGGGTAGGTTGTGGGTAACACCCAAGTCGGAGCTTGCCCTGGGGGACTGCGGGGTCACTAAGTGCAAGCCCACGGAGGACTCCGGGGGGGGGCACGACAGATGGCTGTTTGAGAAGCGCACGGAAGCCGTGCTGGGGGTGCCGGGACTCGCTCCCCCTCCCCAGCCTGCCCCGCCCCGCCGCCCCGACCCCCGCTTCCGCGCCAGCGGCCTGCGGAGCGATCTGCTGCAGATGTGCTCGCCCCGAAATCCTGCCCGGCGCGTCCCCGCGTCCCCGCGTCCTCCCGGCCGCCGCGTCTCACGTGTCCCCCACCCCCGTGCGCAGCGCGGGGCTCGTTCTGATTTCAGCCTGACGTCGATGCTTTATCTGCTCTCCCATCCGTTACTCCGTTCCCCTCGAAACTCCTTCATTTTCCTTCAAAGTATCCTTATCTGAAATCTTATACATTTTTTAAATTCTGTTATTTCCCTCCAAGTGATGTAACCCTTGTGAGCGTAAGAATTTTATCATGTGTGCCCAGTACCTTCGTCACCTAGAACAGGGCCTGATGCACAGCTGGCCCTCGAAACACTTGTATGTGAACAGATCATTTATTTTAGTTAAGACATTTTGTATAGCTAGCGTTTAAGACAGAGCCGAGTTTGACATCTAGGCACCGTTTGAGTGCGTTTGTTTGCACATTGCGTTACAATTGTTTCAGCGAAGAGGTTTGATTCTGCGTGTTTTCATCTGCAGAACATAAATATGTTCATTTTGTTTCGTAAGTGGGTTTTAACATTAATTTAAGGTAAGAATATTCAAATGGGTTTACTGACTTAAATATTCAGCAGGGAGTGAACGGGCTTCCTTCTGTTGCTTACATTAGAAACTACAAAGGTCAAAACGAAATCGGTGTTTACACTCAGAGGTAGAGACTGTGCCTGAGCCGCGGGCAGTGGCGGTGAGGACCTTGCGTCTGTGACCCGTGGCCTCCGCATTGTTGGCGCATCTGTGCCGTCCTGTGCATCCCTCAAATGACGGGAAACCAAGCGCCTTCCTCTCAGGATTAAATGACCCTTTCAGAGCTTTTGTGACTAAATGTTGGATGAATTGTGTATCCTTTTGAAACTCGATGAAAATGAACATAAACATAAAGCACTTTTTTGTCGTTTTGATTGTTTGTAAAAACCTGTTCATCGTATAACTTTTTAACGGTTCCTTTGATTTCCCGTTTTCAGAGATTGACAAGGGGGGGTGCGGGGACCCGGGCGTGCCGGCCTACGGGAGGCGCACGGGGAGCCGCTTCCTCCACGGGGACACGCTGACCTTCGCGTGCCAGGCGGCCTTCGAGCTGGTGGGCGAGCGGGCCATCACGTGCCAGCAGAACAACCAGTGGTCAGGCAACAAGCCGAGCTGCGTGTGTGAGTGTCCCCGGGGCTGCCCACCGCCCGGGCCACCCTGCCCCGCGCGCGCGGGGGGTGGGGGCAGTGAGTGCGCGTGCACGCAGGGGTCTCCCTCCGGGCCCTGCCAGCCCTGCCCAGCGGCGTGCAGGGCCGTGCCCCGTGGGGTCTCGCTGATGGGCGGCGTGATTTGGGCGGCTGGAGAAAACGCAGCCGAGCCCCTGTGCGGGACGCGCCCCAGCACGCAGCGCGGCATCCGACGCTGGGCCGCGAGCGGCCTCAGTGGGCGATGGCCTTCGTGGCTCAGGACGCTGGGCGGCAGAGGGACACAGCTCGGACGCATGGGCGGGAGGAGCGCTCTAGGTTTCAGGTGACGAGCCGCCTGCTCCGTCATCCAGAAGGTGTTTTAACAAGGGGAGAAACACGCGGCAGGCGACCTAAAAGCACCGCGACGTCCAGAAAGAGTAGGCGGCTCGACGCGGCATGCGAGGCAGAGCCACAGCCTAGAAATAGGTCCGACCGCTGTTTACTCCAAAACGGGATCAGAGACACAGAGAGACAGGGCTGACTTTTAAGTACACGTCCTTAAAAGGAAGTTTCCCAAGAGATTTTCGTAGTGTCCACCCAGAGCGTGGACTGAGTTTCCGAGTCTTTATTTCCCAGTAGTGACCCTGTGACTAACTAGTAAGTAACTTGAGGAAAATGCCCTTTACGGGGAAACAGAACCGCGAAGCGAAAACGTAGGCGGGAGACTGGGGGCCGGTGT
>NW_011889425.1:63326-68255 GCF_000151845.1 Pteropus vampyrus | reverse complement strand
TGTTCCTTCCATCCACTGTCCACGCCCCCCCCCCAGGCACCCTCCATGCAAAACACTAGTGTAGGGACGCAGATTGAGGCATTCGGGGTCGGAGCCGTGGATTGGAGCGCTAGGGCTGGCATCTACTTCGTGGATTTTGATAAGCCAGCTGATTTTTCTTTGCCTCGGATCCCTCATTTGCAAAGTAGATTATATTTAAGAACATCTCCCCAAGTGCGCTGTCCAGGGAATAAAGTCAGTGTCCTGTTAAGTATGAATTATAAGCTGTCATTCGCCACCTGCTTCTCGTAGGCACCGTGCTTAGGACTGGCCAGTCACTGTTTTGTTTAACGTCGCAGTAACTCTGGGACGCAGGCTTGAGAGCCCCCATTCTGTAGAGATGGCTGGGCTCAGATCAGTTACCTCCCTACTGGCAGGTAATTCGAATGAGACCCAGGGTTCTGACCGAGACTCCCCTGAATCCAGGGCCCTCCCCCAGCTCTTAGTGGACAGGAAAAGTGCCATCAGGCTGCCGAGTGCTGCGCACCTGACAGTCACACCTGTGCATCCACCTGTCTCAGTTGCTCTACATAGCGCATCCTGTGTAGTTAACGTATTTATCTATAAACATATCACTGAAATTGAACATAAATTGCTTCATAAGTAGCTCCTGTTTCCTTGTGAAATACTCTTAATTGATGTTTGAGCGTTGAATTCTACTTTCGTTTTCCTTTTCAGCGTTTGGTCAAAACGAGTGCCATGACCCTGGTGTCCCCATCAATGGACGGCGCTTTGGCGACAGGTTTCTGCTTGGGAGTTCGGTTTCCTTCCACTGTGACGACGGCTTTGTCAAAACCCAGGGCTCAGAGTCCATCACCTGCATCCTGCAGGACGGGAATGTCGTCTGGAGCGCCACCGTCCCCCGCTGCGAAGGTGCGGCTTCGCGGTCATTTCTGAGTTATTTTTCTTTGAAATGGAGCATCTGCCTGGAAACAATCAGCTGTATTGGCTTCCTGGGGCTGCCATGACAAAGGACCCCAAGGACCTGGGGTGCACACGACAGCAACGTGTTGTCTCCCTGTCCTGGAGACTGGATGGCCAACACCAGTGTGGCAGGGCGGGCTCCTCCCAGGGCCATGAGGGTGGAGCTGGGGTTTGCCGGCCATCTCGGGGCTGCTCGGCGTGCAGAAGCATCACCACGGCCCTCCCACTGAGAATGCGTCTGTATCCACATTTTCTCTGTCCAGCGGTCATGCTGGATGAGGGACACTCATGGGATCGCCCCTTAGCTAGTCACATGGGCAATGACCTTATACCTAAAGAAGGTCACATCCTAACGTGCTGGGATTAGGAACGTGGGGGACATCATTCAACCCATAACATATTCAACCCATATTTTGAAATTTCCAGTCTGGTTGCCTGTGTAAAAACAAACACACACAAACAGAAAAACAAGGAGAGTATCCCCTGTAACGTTTACCAGGTACAATGTGTTTACCTAGACTGCGTGCTCACACCGCCCCCACGCGAACGGTCCGCACACGATGAGCGAAGCACAGCTTTTGCCCAGTCATCACTGGGTGGAGGCCTTGTTAGGGGTCGCTTCTTAGAGAAGTTTTTTAAAGCCAGTATGTTTGTTCATTCCGGCAGAATTTTCTGGGTGCCAGCGCACCGTGGGCGTACATTGTGTAGATCTGGATAAAAGATGTCCCTCTTTATTTATTCTGCCTCTAACCCGCCTGTATGCTTCAGCATGGCTCAGCGTCATTAAAAATGCAGGTTATTAAGGGGGCAAGTAATTGTATAAGAATGCGTCATTAACTCTATGGCAGCAAATTTAAAGTTCAAAGAAAATTGGTATTTTCCTAGCAAAGTATAAATTGCCCGAAGTGACCCAAATAAAAAGTGCAAATTGTGAATAAACAAAGTACCATAAAAAGAGATTTGAAAAAAATATATATTAAAGATTGAAAAAGACACAGTCACCACAGAGGTGCATAAGTAAGTTCTATATTCCAAGTGTAGGGGACTTTGGGTTTGGGTATACGGTTACAGATAATGGCAAGGACGGACTAACTCCTGCATGCCATTATACAAAGCCAGCATTAACGCAACATATCCGAGCCACATAATTACATTAAAAAAGCTATAGAAAAGTATGCATAATTAAGAAGGGTTTATTTTAAGGATATAATATTAGGTCATTTGTCAAATAGTAAATCAAAGGAGACCTGCATTCTAAAGACCTGTTCACGATTCACTTTCCGTTGTCACCTCTGCGAATGTAGCCGTCACCGGTGCGGCTCACCGGCTCGTCTGCATGCTGCATCTGCACCCAGTGGGACCTCTCCCCTCGCCACCCCCCGTGGCTTGATGAGAGCTCGTCCTGGGTTCTGGCCAGTTAGGTGTTGGTGGCAGCGACGTGTTCCCCTTCTGGCCCAGAGCCTCTTACTGCCAGCGCAAGGCCTGGTCCCTGTGCTGTGGCCCGTGGGAGGACGTGTCATGGGGCGGAGTCCCCAGGTGGGCAGCTTGCAGGAGAGTGACTCTCATTATAGCTGCCAAAATGCCATCCGCGTTTGTCACCCCAGCATCCCTGGTCTGCGCTGACTGACGGGCAGACTCAGCACCGTCACGTCAGCGTTCAGGGTTTGCTTCTGTTCACGTGCAGTGTAAAGGTTAAGGTGTCTACTTCCTCAAGGTCAAGGGATAAAAGTTCTAAAGTGGACTGTAAATTATAGTGATATATAAACAAGATTTAGTAAAAATAATCTGTGACAGTTTAGGCACATTCCAAGAAATAGAACAAGTCAAAAAACATTTTAACACATTTTTGTATATATGTGGGAACTGAGACCTTTAGGAAATAATGCATCTCGCAGATTTAGAAGTGTCTCATGTGTCCTTTTAAATCCGTGTTTGCTATATGTTTTCTCAGATAGCATCTCTGGATAGTTTCTTAAACACGAAGTAAGTAAAATTGATATGCTTAATAATAAACAAACCAATAACAGTTCACTGGGGAATAAGTTTCGCTTTGATACTTGAACACATAGATCCGGGAACGCGGAGGAGCAGGTCCCCGCTGTGCGTGCGCGGTCGCGGTCGCGGTCCATCCCCCACAGCCAGCGACCCGCTCACGCCCGCCTGTCGTCTTTCAGCCCCGTGCGGCGGTCACCTGACGGCTGCCAGCGGCGTCATTCTGCCTCCCGGGTGGCCAGGATACTATAAAGATTCCTTAAACTGCGAGTGGATAATTGAAGCGAAACCTGGACACTCGATCAAAATCACTTTCGATAGGTAAGGAAAAACCTCTTGTTTCTTCATTTGGACCTACCGACCCATGCGTGTCCCATGCTGTCACTTAGGTGGCTCTTAGAGCTCAGAGGTGGCCGTCGCCCGTCGGTCCCCCCGAAGGAGTTCACGTGAAAGAAGTAGGCGCGCGCTTGACAAGTCCGTACCCTTTGGTCTTATCCTTCGACCCCCCCCTCGAGGCGCCCGCGGGGGCGGGGGCCTGGGCGACCTTCGCCTGCCCGCGGTCGCCCACTCTGGATATGGAAGGGCCGGTGGAACACACGATGTTGTCGTGATTGCACCTGGCGGCTCCTCCGGTCCCTTTGGGAGTGTGGGAAGTCAGCTCTTCTGTGCAGGTGGCACTGGAATCTGGGGGGTGGCTTCAGGTTGCAGAGCTGGTGGGGGGTGGGGGGTGGGACGGTTAGTTACTGGTTAACTGCCTAGGAGGGGCGCCCTCCCGGGAGCGCTGTGCAGCATAGCGGCTTCACCATAGAGTCGATCATCTGAAGACATCGTGCTGTTGGAGTTTTTCATGATAATACTTGTTGCCGTTTGTCTCCACAATGAAGTCAATTTCATGATTAGAAACCGAAGACGCTCAGAACATATCACATGCTTTAAAATCTGAGGACACATCGCCATTTAGTGCCCCAGGCTTGATCTGAGCAACGTTGGGCCTCCTCTAAAAATGACTTCTTCTTGACTAGATCGAGTTCTGGATGTTAATATTCAGAATATTATAATTCTCAAGGCAGATGAACATTCTCATGTTATCTTCGGTTGTTTCCACTAGCTTTATAACAATCACTTTCATACAGGAAAGATACTGAGCAGGAGTTGTATTATCTCTCAGTAATTATTTGAATTTGAAATTACTGTGTTGCGACTCTTCTCTGATAGGGAACTAATAATCCCCACTAGGATAGTGGCTCAGAAGAAAAGGCAAGTTTTGGCTTCCGTCTCCATCCTGTTGGGAATGGATCGTGAGTGTAATCTTGATCGTGGCGAGAACATCAGCTCTGTGACGTTCAGTAAATTAAGTCAGGTTTGCTGTTAATGTTCACGCTTTCTGGAGTTATGTGGCGAAACCAGATACACATCCTGATTCCTAGCGGGGCCTCGGATCTGTCATTTAGCAAAGCGGGGCTTTCGCAGCCAGTCGGGGGCAGCTTATTAGCGCTGTTTTCAGTCTCCTGAACAAAGACACTCACATAATTTTTCTCCATTTTGCTTTTTCAATATTATTGAGCTGTGGTATGTTGCTGAATTCCATTTTTAAGTACCAGTATTTCTGGTATTTTCCGACATTTGCGATTTTCACGCAGCTCTTTAAAAGATTAATCGCGTGGCGCATCGTAGCTTGCCCCCCGGAGCGTGGGAGCGTGGCAGCCGCCTTGATGAAGGAAGTGTTTGCACAGGCAGATTTTAAACTCCGCAGGGTTGCCACCGTCGTGTCGCCAAATAAGGAGAGACATTTGGGGTTCTGTCTTTCCAAGGTTATCTTGGAAATCTTCCAGCCCTCGAGGCGTGCGCTTTATCTGTCCTGGCTGTCGCTAAGTGAAGATGTGAAACCTGTGTGTGCAAACGTTTCAAACACACTTGCCCGGACTTCTGGAGTTTGAGCTCAGAAACAGGATCTTTTGAGAATGTCGTGAACAG
>NW_011889425.1:57741-59101 GCF_000151845.1 Pteropus vampyrus | reverse complement strand
AACTTCCCCGTGACAGGGAGCAGCTTAGGGACGTTTACTTTAAAAGTCAAAAGGACACATTGGTTTATTATGAAGTAAAATCCGAAAACACGGCAGTGAACTGCGTTCCTTCACTGCATGATGTGACAACAGATTTCTGCCATTAGAAACACCCCTGCTGGCCACGGGATCTAGCGGGGCGGGCACAGCGCTGAGATTATCCATCCTGAACCGTATTTTTTGCTAGAAAACATGGTTTGGGCAATCGTGGTTCTTGCCCGCAAGTGCACAGACACAGCGTTACTGGGTAGAGAGCACGTGTGGAAGACAGGACCTGACACCCCACAGAAGTTACTAAGTGACCGATAACTGTTAATATTAACAACTGTTACAAATATTCAAGAATACTTGTTGGAAATATTGAGCATCAGTTGATAAAACGTTACGGTGCAGTGTGTTTTGCAAGGCCATCCCTATGTCACGTGTGCCCTGCCATTCGTTTCCATAAATCCAGATGGCTTCACTACAAGTCTGTCCGCCCCCTTTTTTTCTAACGTGATGGAACCAAACCATGAGTTTAAGAGCACAGACATGCAAAGTCTGCACATTCTGGTGGTTCTGAACCCAACGGCAAGTTCAGGGAGTTCCCAGGATGACCTCGGGTTTGGTAACGCGCTAGGAAGAGCCACCGGAAGCTGTCACACTCGTAGCCACGCGCATCATTTGAAAGCATTCCAGTTAGAGCCGGCCGGAGCAAGAGACATGGCGAGTGGGACCCGAGGGGCAGGTCAGACTCGAGCTTCCAGTGGTCGTCTCCCCGCGGCATCATGAACGGCGTCACAGTGCCACCTCCTCCCAGGCGTGGGGTGTGACAGCATGCACAGGGCGCTGCCAGCCTACGGCGTCACCTGAGCTCTGTGTCCACAGAGTTGGTGTTTCACTGCGTATGCGTCTTCGACTGAATCCTAGACCGCAGGGTGGAGCTCAGTCTCCAGCGGCCCCCTTCCTCGTAGGCTGGACTGAAGTCATTTGGCGCCAGGGGCCCACCTCGAGCCACCTGGCTGGTATGAACTCTCGGGTGTGGGCCCAGGGGTCCTCCGTGAATAGCAGGCTCCCGCCACGCAGGACGTGCCCGGGTTTGGCAGATGCCTCCCAGGAGGTAGAGCTGTCTGCGGAGGCCACTCTCTTTACTATGCAATTTTGATAGTGGCTCAGGTGTCCTACCCATGTCCCTCCCTGTGCCTAGTGAGTCACATTTTCTTTACTAATGCAAAAATATCACTTAGTCATTTTAAGAAGTCACTCTTTATTCATATTTCATGCATTTGACTTCATGAAGGAAGGAATATTCATAAGGTACATCGCTCAAAGTATAATGGTC
>NW_011889425.1:54778-57081 GCF_000151845.1 Pteropus vampyrus | reverse complement strand
TAGGAAGAGCCGCCGGAAGCTGTCACACTCGTAGCCACGCGCATCATTTGAAGGCATTCCAGTTAGAGCCGGCCGGAGCAAGAGACATGGGGAGTGGGACCCGAGGGGCAGGTCAGACTCGAGCTTCCAGTGGTCGTCTCCCCGCGGCATCATGAACGGCGTCACAGTGCCACCTCCTCCCAGCCGTGGGGTGTGACAGCATGCACAGGGCGCTGCCAGCCTACGGCATCACCTGAGCTCTGTGTCCACAGAGTTTGTTGGTGTTTCATTGCGCAGGCGTCCTCGACTGAATCCTGGACTGCAGGGTGGAGCTCAGTCTCCAGCGGCCTCCCTCCTTGTAGGCTGGACTGAAGTCATTTGGCGCCAGGGGCCCGCCTCGAGCCACCTGGCCGGTATGAACTCTCGGGTGTGGGCCCAGGGGTCCTCCGTGAATAGCAGGCTCCCGCCACGCAGGACGTGCCCGGCTTTGGCAGATGCCTCCCAGGAGGTAGAGCTGTCTGCGGAGGCCACTCTCTTTACTATGCAAATTTGATAGTGGCTCAGGTGTCCTACCCATGTCCCTCCCTGTGCCTAGTGAGTCACATTTTCTTTACTAATGAAAAAATATCACTTATTCATTTTAAGAAGTCACTCTTTATTCATATTTCATGCATTTGACTTCATGAAGGAAGGAATATTCATAAGGTACATCGCTCAAAGTATAATGGTCAGCAGTGTTAGCCCAGAGATCATTTGGGGGGACCAAACAGTCTGAATATTGGTGACGATTCAAGATTCGTGATTAATAGTTCAAGTCCTAACTGATTTTCCGAACCTTGCTGAGTTGTGTGGGGCAACAGTGAGGTCTTTTTTTAATTTCTTTGCGTTTGTGCACATCACCATGATACCCGCTTCTCAGCTTCCCATTTTCCTTATTCTTAAAATATATATCAGTCTAAAAATAAATAGAAACGTTAGACAGAGAAAATAAGTTCTTACAATGGCATGACTGCACTTGATTTTATATAACATTTTACTTTTCAGTATCTTTTAGCGTAAGCTAACCGTAGACATCTTGAAAGTGACTGACTTAAATGCACATTTAAAAACTACGTGTGAATGTATGGGATGCAGTTGTAGAATATCAACCGGAGGGCAGATTTAATTTCTGTTATGTGTGCGTGGGCTTAGGCGTATGTCCGCATGTACATAAAGGCCTTCCGAAGTGCGATCGCCAAAATCTAGCTGCAACATAAAATATCAGAAGGAAGGGAAGAGGGGACGCGAAGGAGGCGGAAAACAGGAAAGGATTTGGTTAGGCTTCTTTCGCTACAGATTATTGATTTTCAAATGAAGAGTAAAGTTCAAAGAGGGCAACACATTACTCATTCGCACTGTTCGGTATCTGGTAAATGATGGAACAGTATACATCTCTCTGCGGAAAAACATAGGTAAATATTAGAAATTGTATTTTTTACGTGAATGGATTATTGGATTCACTTGCATAATTTCCAGACCCGATCACGTCTGGGAATATTTCAGGTATATTAGGGCCCAGAAATGTTGTTCTTTTCTCTAAACCAGAATGACCCTTGTTTGACGTGTTCCTTCTGGGCATCAGGTGTGACTCTCGAGTCAGACTCCTGCCTGGACCCGGGCGTCCCCATGAACGGCCATCGGCATGGCAGCGACTTCGGCATCAGGTCGACAGTGACTTTCAGCTGCGACCCCGGGTACACGCTGAGTGACGACGAGCCGCTCGTGTGCGAGGGGAGCCACCAGTGGAACCACGCGCTGCCCAGCTGTGACGGTAGGTGGGCCCCGCGGCGGAGACCCGGCCGCGCGCCGTCGGGTCTTCTATTTAAAAAAATTAGAAATCTACCGTAGAACACACAATGACACCCTAATCAATGGGGACGAGCCGTGGGAAGAACGAAATTTAAACCTACAAATTTTCTACAAATAAAGTTTTAAATTGAATAAAATCTAATTAAAATTAATTTGAACTTTTAATAAAAATTTATAAATATATAAAATTAATCTGGAAGGGTAAAGCCTGAGGAGCTAAGAAATACATTTAAGAATGAAAGGAGGGACTAACTATGCTACCTGGTACTAAAGCACATCAAAAATCAACGACGATGGAAACAGGCCGAAATCCGTGCGGAAATGCTACGTCAGCGATCTGGCCGCAGATCAATGCCTGCCTGAGAACTCGACTCATGATAAAACTTAGGATAAAATCGTTCCGAATCAATGACGAAGGATAACCTAGTTAATAAATTGTGTTGGTCAAATTGGATACCTGATCGGATTTTAAAATG
>NW_011889425.1:52376-53578 GCF_000151845.1 Pteropus vampyrus | reverse complement strand
TTGCAGCCGCGGTCAGCTCAGGGACAGGAGGGGCTTATTTTTTAAGTCACCCGGGGAAGCGAGTGCTTTATCTGAGGTGGGAGGGTATTTAGACAAGGAGATGGCAACACAAAGTTCCATCCTGGAATCGTGAAAGGCTCAGGGCACAACTTCCAAGAGGCGGCTTGAAGAACAGGGTCCAGAGGAAGAGACAGGAGTCAGAGAGAAGGCTGGTGGGTAGAAGGGAATGTGTCGTGGGAACGTCCTGATCGCAGGCGGTTCGAGGCCTTTCGTGCCGGTCCTGTGAGCACAGGCCTGACGGCAAAGCCGAGGCGTGAAGCCGGAGCATGTGGGGACCTGCAGTGGCCCCACGCGGGTCTCTGAGGTGAAGCCGAGGGCTCTGGGCAGGGCCGGGAACCACTCTCAGCCTCCGAGGCACAGCCTCGTGTAGCCACCTCGTTTATCGTAGGGTCCTTGCTTATGATTTCTTTGGAGAAAAGGATTCCAATAGGATGGATGGGTGGATGGGTGGATGGACGGCCGGCTGGATGGATGGGTGAAATGACTGCCATAGGACACAGAGAGGCTATGAATAATTTGAAATGGAAAGTAGCTTCATAAGTCTTTGCTATAAGTAGAACTTGATCAGCAGTTTAAAGGGAGGGGGGATAATGGAGAGAGAGGAAGCGGGCGGCTGACTGCGCGTTCGCTCTCGGCCTCTTCAAGGAGCAGGCAGGGGATTGTCCTGCGAGATAAACCGGACAAAACGGCCGAGACGCACCAGGTACAGGTGGCACGAGAACCCAGGAGTGGACAGAGGTGTCCTTGCCTGCGATGAGGGTGGCGCAGGACAGAGAAATGACTCTGGTGTGGCATCGGATGTAGCCAGCAGTGGGGATCCAGTGCCCAGAACGTGCACCTGAACCTGTCAGGTGCGAGGCCGGAGTTCGCAGAGCGGAACTAAGCGGCGTCTTCCAGGGAGGGAGCAGAATTCATCATCTTTGATTCCCCCCCTCCCCCGCCCCCCCGTCACGGAGAACATGACGACGGCCTGTGACACGGCCGAGGCACGCAGCTCTCCACTTTCTGCAGTCCCGGGAGAGAAGACACTCTACGTAAACTTATTAGAGCTGGGGTTTTGTTTGCACGAAACGACGGCCGACTTATCCGCCAGCTTGAAATTACTAGAGGACGTGGCCAGGGTCTGGGCAGCGGGGAAGGAC
>NW_011889425.1:46363-50853 GCF_000151845.1 Pteropus vampyrus | reverse complement strand
ACTCAAAAGCAGCTGCGATGTCCCGCTCAGTCCGAAGCAGGAAGGACAGCGAAGGCAGCCGGCGGGAGCTGCATCCTATTTGCAGGCGGCCATGCATTCTTGTTCTAGTCGGGCCTTCAACTGATCGAACGAGGCCCACCCGCATCAGGAAGGGCGGGCGCTTTCCACAGTCGGCCCGGTCAACACGCGTCCCATCTGCAGACATCTCGCAGACACGCCCGGAGTCACACTGGACCACGCGTTTGGGTGCCTTGGTCAAGGTGACACATTACGTTCCCTGTCACGGGAGGGTTCCACTGGCGCTGCTGTACTGCTCTGTGATGTTTTCCTAAGACGTGCAGTGTGCGGGACGCCCGCGTACGAACCCACACGGTACGGTTGCGAGTAAAATAAAGCTTCGGCTCCGTTTCTGTTTCGTGGGGGCAGAGTTCGCTCTTTTCTTCGTCACTGGCTGATGGACGTCGCGTCGAATGTGTTTCATTCTAGCCGCCCTCGGGAACCCATGACAGTGCCCTGACCTGTCCTTGTCGTTTCTAGCCCTGTGCGGAGGCTACGTGCGTGGGAAGAGCGGCACGGTCCTTTCTCCCGGATTCCCGGATTTCTACCCGAACTCTCTCAACTGCACCTGGACCATCGAGGTGTCCCACGGGAAGGGTGAGGAAGCACACGGAGCTCACACATCCGGAAATGACAGGATCCCGGGGTGGGGGGGACACTGCTGTACGAGCAGGAGACCCGGTTCCCTACGACCCTTCAGTGGCCGACCCTGATCTTTTATAAGATTTTTAAGAAAGACGGTCTTAAGTGGTGCTACAAGCGAAAGTATATTTCTTGTCTGATTCTGTTTATCAGATAACTGGGAACGTAAGCTTTAAAATTAGCCGTAATGGTAAGAAAAAGAGGCATAGATGGCACGCGATACGAATATTGATTAAATACGGGGAAATGAGAAGAACCGATCTGAACTTCTAGTTTCCGGGATAGACCTGGCTGGGGCCCCCTTTGGGCTGTCTGCTGCTCTGAGCTCCCCGTGTTCTTACGCGTGACACGTCACTTATCTTCACGTAATCCAGGCGTGACTCGGGGGCCGTTTTCATTAATTTCCCTCCGTATCCAGATATCTGAAGACCAGGAGAACTTGCACTCTGAAGGAAATGTACTTTATAGTCATTGGACTCGGACGGTACCACGAGTCTTTTCGTGTGACTAAACCTGTCATTTTTAAGGAGATGATTTGGAATTGTGATCACGTAAACGTTGGGTCGACTTTGTCTTTCCACTTGGAGCTGAACTTGGCTTGATGTTAGACGGACTGTTACATGCGCTGCATCCCACTGCGCCCTCCTGAGCACCTGTCGACACAGGCGCAGGTGCAGACGCAGACACAGACGCAGGTGCAGACGCAGACACAGATGCCAGTGCAGACACAGACGCAGACGTAGGTGTAGATGCAGACGCAGACGCAGGTGCAGATGCAGACACAGACGCAGGTGCAGACACAGACACAGGTGTAGATGCAGACACAAGTGTAGACACACACAGACACAGGTCTAGACGCAGACACAGATGCAGGTGCAGACGCAGACACAAATGCAGGTGTAGACGCAGACATAGACGCAGGTGCAGACACAGACGCAGGTGTAGACGCAGACACAAGTGTAGAAGCAGACGCAGGTGTAGATGCAGACACAGGTCTAGACGCAGACACAAGTGTAGACACAGACACAGGTCTAGACACAGACAAGGCCTCCATGTCTCTAAGCCCAGAAGAATTGTCCTCCAGCCGCCATTAACGTGCTCCCCTCCTCCCTCCCGGCCCCCAGGGGTTCAGATGATCTTCCATACCTTTCACCTGGAGAGCTCTCATGACTACCTGCTGGTCACGGAGGACGGGAGCTTTGCGGAGCCGGTGGCCCGGCTCACGGGCTCCGTGCTGCCGCACGCCGTGAAGGCCGGCCTGTTCGGGAACTTCACTGCCCAGCTGCGTTTCATCTCGGACTTCTCCATTTCCTACGAGGGCTTCAACATCACCTTCTCAGGTGCGCCTGTCTCTCCTGCTGTTGCTCACCTGCCTCTGGGAACAGTGTGTGTGTGTGCGTGTGTGTGTGTGCGCGTGCACACTTGTACGTGCGTGTGAGGGTTCGGGTAAGTAGCTGGCTGATGACAAGCATCAGTCAGGGGGGAGAGGAGGCAGAACCCCCTTAAACCAAGAAGGGAGGGATCGTCGGCCTGGCGTCCAGAAATGCCACCTTGCAGCTTCTCAAGGCAGAGTTTCTGTCACCGTGCTTTCCTGAAAAGCCTGCCACTCACCTCTTGCTTGTTATGAACTTTATCCGAATCCCTGGGACCCTGTTTTAACTGGGAGGCGTGCTCAGCGCCACTGTCCCCTGATAGCTTGGTCCCTGCCCCCCAGCGGAGGTCAGCGCTTGCACTGTGGACCCCCCGGGGGTGAAAAGTGTGAATGCACACAAGGAGGGTGAGTTTCAGCCACCGTTCCGGAATTAAGACGCTTTTCGCTTTAAAGTATAATACGTAGATAATGTTTGCAAAGGGTTCACGCTGCTCAGACGTTATCCATGTGGGTTTAATCGGAATGGTTTTATGAATGGTATTTTTTTTTTTTACAAATGAGAGAGTTACAGATACCTCGCTGCTCAAAGGCGCGGGAGGAGCTGAGCGAGGTGAACACAGCGCACAGCACCCCCCACCCCCACCCCCACCCCACCCCACCCCAGGCAGCGCCTCGGCCCCGCCCTGCCCAGGGAGGCGGCGGCCTGCCCCGCACTGATGCACATGGGTGCCCCCTGCTTTGGAAGAGAGTGCTCTGCCCCTCAGGCTCCGCAGCCCAGGCCTCATGTCAGCGTCCACGGTGGCGCTGGGTGATACCATGTGACCCAACAGGGCGCATTACGGACGCGGGGACAGTGAAGAGGAGGAGACTAAGCAGACAGGCGCCCCCCACGCTGACTCCCTGCCTTCCCACGGACGGCGACGGCGGAATAGCGGGCCGAGGCCGGGACAGTCGGGAAGGAGGCGCGTCCACACGGGCGGCCGTGGGCGTGTGGGCTCCGAGGCGCCAGGCGCAGCCGATGTCATTAGAGCCGACGTTTGGACGCTTTATCCCCAAATGCAGAAATGTGCCAGGCAGTGTTTTTCTTTTTCTTTCTTTAAAAATTATATAGCACCTTCTTCCTCAGTGGTTTACATAAACTGTCAATAGTTTGTAGAATATTTTTCATTACATTTCGATGAAACGTGCTTTATAGATTGAAAGCCGAGAAGGAAAACCGCTGTCTCTTACTGACGTGTGTGTCAGAGGTGAGACTGGGGACGATGTGCTTCCCACCACCGTCACCTTGGGGGTCTGTTTCACATTTCGGTTATTCAGTGCAGCTTTCAGAGGAGGACTGACCGATTTTAGAAATGAGAAATAGCGGTAAAATGATGTCCCACTATTAAAGTGAGTTTCGAAATGGGTCGTCTTACTTTATCGTATGTCTGTTTAAGAAGATGCCGAAGTCCGTGCCGTTTGTCCAATGCGAGCCCCACGGGCCGGGAAAACCATCCGCCCGGCCGGAAGCAGAGTTTGGGAAGGAAAGTCTGTGTTTCTGCATTTCGGTTCCTTTCTGAATGTCTGCTGATAACCGCTGCGTGTCCCCCGAACCCCCACGAGTCTGCTGTCTCTTCCGCCCCAGAGTACGACCTGGAGCCCTGTGACGACCCCGGCGTCCCTGCCTTCAGCCGCAGGTTCGGCTTCCGCTTCGGAGTGGGGGACACGCTGACGTTCGCCTGCTTCCCGGGGTATCGTCTAGAAGGTGCCGCCAAGCTGACGTGCCTGGGTGGGGGCCGCCGTGTGTGGAGTGCACCTCTGCCAAGGTGTGTGGGTAGGTGGTCACACGCTTTCATTTCATTCATCCGGTGGGGACAGGGCCCGGCGCGGTCAGGACCAGCGGGGAGGGCGGGAGCCGGGCTGCCGGGGCTGGGACCGGCCGGGGGTCTTACCTCAAGGTCGGCCCCTCT
Organism: Pteropus vampyrus; assembly: GCF_000151845.1. Taxonomy (NCBI): domain Eukaryota; kingdom Metazoa; phylum Chordata; class Mammalia; order Chiroptera; family Pteropodidae; genus Pteropus; species Pteropus vampyrus. The sequence goes on along the minus strand of NW_011889425.1, from coordinate 46,833 downwards.
CAGCTCTGAAGCTCCACGAGTGAGCAAGGGGCAGGCTCAGGCACGTGTCAGGTGTATTTACGAAGGGGGAAACGTACTTAGACTTCACGTCTGGAAAGATAAAAGCTGGCAGCCACGCCCTGTGAACGCAGCGTTTGACGACGATGTGCATGAAAAGCACGGTCTCTCCTGGCACGGCGATGGCGACGATTTAAAACAGGGGCCGTTTCATTTCCTTCTGGTTTAACTCCTGGGTGACTGCGGCGGACACGTGAAGGCCACCTTAGCCTCTTCCGGTTGTTCCTGAGGGTTTCGAGAGGTCGTTCTGGGGGGCGAGGGGACCTCAGGTGCTGCAGCGCCAGGAGCTGTGCCGACGGGGGCAGCCGGGGGTGAGTCGGGGTCGTATTTATCTCCAAGGGGAACCGCGCTGCCCTTAGGAGTTAGCAGAGAGGGCAGAGGGCAGTGTCGCTCCGACGTGGCGTTTGCCTGCG
>NW_011889425.1:44129-46313 GCF_000151845.1 Pteropus vampyrus | reverse complement strand
CGATGTTGTTCCGGGACCCTGTGGGGTGCCGTGCCGCTCCCGTGGAGTAAGGGGTGTCTTATTAGAGAAAATGAGAAAATCCTCAAAATGGGATAAATGGGGTTATCGTCCCTGTGCAGTCGGTGAAACAGGAAAAAAATAATAATAATCAGTAATTTACAAAAATGATGTGTTAATAACGGATATGCATCGAGAAAAGCGAGGGCTGTCATGGTTTGAAAGTGTTTCTCTATTAAATTCAGTCATCCCACTTTTGAATCCTCTTTCCTGTTCATGTCCTGTTTCAGCTGAATGTGGAGCGCGTGTCGAAGGAAGCGAAGGGACGTTACTATCGCCGAACTTCCCATCGAATTACGACAATAACCACGAGTGTATCTACGAGATAGAAACGGAGCCGGGCCAGGGGGTCCAGCTACGCGCGCGGAGCTTCCAGCTGTGCGAAGGGGACACGCTAAAGGTGAGAGCTGCTCTTTAACAGGACCCTGTCTGTCCCCCCCCCCCCCGGGGCGCGGTGTACGCCCGTCCGCAGCGCCGGATACGGACACGCACGTGTCGACATGTCATCGTAGACGCACGTGTTTTCCCGTTTCTCCGCCTGGTTTGAGAAGACGGGGTGTGGTGTCCCTGGTGGCCGCATGCGGACTTTGAAATACCTTCGTCCTGGATCTGGCTTTATTAGTCGTGTATCGTAGGTGGATTATCTAACATTTTTAAACCTCAGCTTCCGAATGCGTGAGAACATGCAATGACACCTACTTTGGGGGGCTGTTTTGAGGATTAAATGATACAGTTCGGGCGACTGTGTCCAGGATTGTTCCTGGCGTATGTATTAACCACTGGAACTTGCAGGGCCCCGAACCGATCTCTCCCACAGTCCTTCTCGGGTTTCACCTGTGGTCAGGACGTTCAGAGCTTCGAGGTTTTCGATGTGTCCATGGTGGCTATTGCAGCCTCTGTCACTGGAGTAGACTGCACGGCTCACGTGGACAAGCCAGGCCAGGACGGAGCAGAACCTCAGGGGACGCAGGGGCGTGCTGACGTGCGTCCAGCAGCGAGGCCTCCGTGCCTTAGATACTCCACGTGTCAAGGCCGAGGGACACGCCCTGCGTAGAACCTTCTGGATGGACTCCCCGGAGAACACGCGGGGGACAAGGCCAGGGCCACCGAGAGCTTACCCCGTTCCGTAAAATTCTGCGTTTTTTTAATTCTCTTTGAACCTTCACGGATTCTCAGGATGGCACGTCTCAGATTCAGTACATGCGCTCACGTTCAGCCGTGAGCAGTAAGAAAATATGCAGAAATCCAGCCGAAGGGAAGATGGTGGCCTCCCCTCAGCGGAGAAAGCGGGGTCCCCGGCAGCTCCCCTTGACCTCACTGCAGCTATGTGCGCAGGTCAAGGGGAGCTCACCGAGGAGGGCCCTCACTTCCTCCTAGGTCCACGTTGCACTGCGTTCCAACATCATAACGCAGAAGCGCGCTTTCATCCGTCCTTGATTTTAACGGTCTCTGGAAAGCTCCCGCTGGCTCCGCGAAGCTCTGTCATTAAGAAGTGAGTCTCGGGCGGGGAACGAGTACATTCTCACTCATCTAAAAAATTTAAAGTTGCACCCTAAGTGACCACTTTCTGAATTTTTTTGCTAACCTCAAATTTAGAAGTCGGTGAGCCTTTTCAGCAAACTTTTAGGTAACCATTCCCTGTACTTGGTGCCGGCGAGCGGTCACAGACGCTGATAAATATTACTGCGGTGGGAAGGAGACAAGGTTCGGCTGTGATCATGTGATGCCTCAACTCGATTAGAACAAAAACAAAAAGAAAAATCTGGTTCACCACATTTCATGCCCAAGGCACACTGTCCGCCATCTCGAATACCTAAATGTTTCGCCGGCGTCTACTTTACTGAATGTGCTAGTAAATATCTCAGTGTTAAAAGTATTTCAAGTGGAACGATCTTCATTTTTGAGCATAAATGCTGTCCGCTTCACCCCTTCGGCCATACTTTGTTCCAACAACGAAGACCAAATTTGCACGCACACTCCCGCACAGACACGCGACACGCGACACGCTCTCGCGTCACGTGGGGAGCTCTAGTGAAAAGTCGTGAAGGGGACACATGATGGGCAGAGGCTGAGTGTGGACACGGGACCCCGGGAGACAGCTCGCGTCCCAACGTCCCCAGCACGCTG
>NW_011889425.1:41309-44079 GCF_000151845.1 Pteropus vampyrus | reverse complement strand
TGGTGGCCGCATGCGGACTTTGAAATACCTTCATCCTGGATCTGGCTTTATTAGTCGTGTATCGTAGGTGGATTATCTAACATTTTTAAACCTCAGCTTCCGAATGCGTGAGAACATGCAATGACACCTACTTTGGGGGGCTGTTTTGAGGATTAAATGATACAGTACGGGCGACTGTGTCCAGGATTGTTCCTGGTGCATGTATTAACCACTGGAACTTGCAGGGCCCGGAACCGATCTCTCCCACAGTCCTTCTCGGGTTTCACCTGTGGTCAGGACGTTCAGAGCTTCGAGGTTTTCAATGTGTCCATGGCGGCTATTGCAGCCTCTGTCACTGGAGTAGACGGCACGGCTCACGTGGACAAGCCAGGCCAGGACGGAGCAGAACCTCAGGGGACGCAGGGACGTGCTGACGTGCGTCCAGCAGCGAGGCCTCCGTGCCTTAGATACTCCACGTGTCAAGGCCGAGGGAAGCGCCCTGCGTAGAACCTTCTGGATGGTCTCCCCAGAGAACATGCGGGGGATGAGGCCAGGGCCACCGAGAGCTTACCCCGTTCCGTAAAATTCTGCGTTTTTTTAATTCTCTTTGAACCTTCATGGATTCTCAGGATGGCACGTCTCAGATTCAGTACCTGCGCTCACGTTCAGCCGTGAGCAGTGAGAAAATACGCAGAAATCCAGCCGAAGGGAAGATGGTGGCCTCCCCTCAGCGGAGAAAGCGGGGTCCCCGGCAGCTCCCCTTGACCTCAATGCAGCTATGTGCGCAGGTCAAGGGGAGCTCACCGAGGAGGGCCCTCACTTCCTCCTAGGTCCACGTTGCACTGCGTTCCAACATCATAACGCAGAAGCGCGCTTTCATCCGTCCTTGATTTTAACGGTCTCTGGAAAGCTCCCGCTGGCTCCACGAAGCTCTGTCATTAAGAAGTGAGTCTCGGGCGGGGAACGAGTACATTCTCACTCATCTAAAAAATTTAAAGTTGCACCCTAAGTGACCACTTTCTGAATTTTTTTGCTAACCTCAAATTTAGAAGTCGGTGAGCCTTTTCAGCAAACTTTTAGATAACCATTCCCTGTACTTGGTGCCGGCGAGCGGTCACAGACGCTGATAAATATTACTGCGGTGGGAAGGAGACGAGGTTCGGCTGTGATCGTGTGATGCCTCAACTCGATTAGAACAAAAACAAAAAGAAAAATCTGGTTCACCACATTTCATGCCCAAGGCACACTGTCCGCCATCTCGAATACCTAAATGTTTCGCCGGCGTCTACTTTACTGAATGTGCTAGTAAATATCTCAGTGTTAAAAGTATTTCAAGTGGAACGATCTTCATTTTTGAGCATAAATACTGTCCGCTTCACCCCTTCGGCCATACTTTGTTCCAACAACGAAGACCAAATTTGCACGCACACTCCCGCACAGACACGCGACACGCGACACGCGACACGCTCTCGGTCACGTGGGGAGCTCTAATGAAAAGTCGTGAAGGGGACACATGATGGGCAGAGGCCGAGTGTGGACACGGGACCCCGGGAGACAGCTCGCGTCCCGACGTCCCCAGCACGCTGGGACACCGCGTGACGCTTCCTGGCCTGTGACGGCCCGCTTGCTGGCCGCGGCACTGGGGGCGCGTGGAGCTGGCGGAGCTCGTCACCCCGTTCACCGGACTGAAACCTCACGTCCTCTGGCTTCCCACACGGGCCGCGCTGTCCTTCATGACGAATGTGAGACGCGCATCCGGCGTCCGGCCGGTGGAGGCTGAGCTGTCGCCATCGGTGGCCGCTTCTCTGATCAGCAGTGTCCACTGTGCTGGGCACTCAGCAACCCCGCTGTCCCTCCTGGAGGTCGTCGCCGCGGGGAGACTGCGAGCCGGGTGCTCCCGCGGGGGCTGCTCGGTCCCCGCCAAGGGCCAGTCTGGCCCAGTCCAGGCCGGTGTTGCCCATGGCCTCTGACGACAGGCCGTCTCCACGGCCGTCTGTGCAGGGCAGACAGCGGGGGACCTCGGGGCACAGCGAGGGCCAGGCCTGTAGGGGGCCACGTGGGGGGCCTGGCCGGTCCCTCTCCGAGGCAGACCCTCCAGGCCCACGACTCCTCATAATCCAGGCCCAGACCCCTCGCTCTGCCTAGCGAGTCCCCCTATTAACCAGCGCACGATTTTCCAAATAGCCTGCTGACAGCTTTTACTGGGGAGTTCTAGGCACCTCATTCTATGCCAAAATATGCCGATCGAATTGAAATGAAAGAAAATAATGATCCACCACATTAATGTTTCTAATTGAGTTTTCTCCTTTCAGAAGTGCGCGTTTTGTGCGTACTTGCCGAGCGACGCATACGGTTTTTCTATTTATTGGAGACGATGATAGAAAAGTAAGACTCTGAGTGAGGAAGAAGAGAGTGGGGAAGAAAGGCAGGGGCCGGAGGGGGGCTGCCGAGGGCTTTGACGGCTTTCGTTCAGTTCAGATTTTCTTCTCAGGAAAGACGCCTGACAGTATCATGTAAAATCCCGCCTTCGAGATGCGACGTCTTGTTAAAGCTACTGAATTGAAAACACAATGAAGTGACAGGGGCCTGTGCTGTGACCTCTCTCGTTAGGTATACGATGGAAAAGATGCTTCATCACGTCCCCTGGGGACCTTCACGAAAAGCGACCTCCTGGGCCTCACCCTAAACAGCACCTCTAATCACCTGTGGCTGGAGTTCAACACCAACGGGTCTGACACCGACCGCGGGTTCCAGCTCACCTACACTAGTAAGTAGCTGACGACCTCATCGT
>NW_011889425.1:40526-41259 GCF_000151845.1 Pteropus vampyrus | reverse complement strand
TTTTTTTTTTAGACAGGGTATTATGAACCTACACATCCACATCAGAATAATTCCTAAGTAATATGGCTGAGAGCATTTTTAAAAACCAGTGAAAATGAGAGTTATCTTGATGAATATCTGAATTCCGTTTGTTGAACAAACTACAATGCCTTGAAATGGAATAAAATAAGAAAAAAAATCAACACTCTTAGCCTCACTTGTTTAATCGATTACAAATATTTTAAAGAGGCAGAGTAAAAATATTCTGCCCGTATTTTGACAAACATAATATTTTGTGATGATCTTAATAGCTTTAAATATTTGGACCGATTCTATTTAAGCAATATTTTTCCATACCAACCAGTCTATTGTTCTCACTTATTGATTTGCTTAAAATTTTAAAACAAAATGTAAAAACTAATCTCTGTTGAATCTGAAAGGTTAATCCGATGATAGCATTGAATTAAGGAAATAAAGGATTATAGGATAATAAATGGATTTAAATGGGAACATTTTATGTAATTCTTAGATATTCTTTATGAGTAAAAATGAGATTACATATTTAAACAATATAGATTCCATATGTGCATAGCATACATTACGTATAGATATGATAGAGATAGGTATAGATAGACACATTTCATTTGAAAATAGTTGTATCCATCTTTGCACGCCACTAGATTTAATTCAAAACCAATTTCAGATGGGCGACATGCCTCGAAGAAAGCATGCGAGGTAGCTGTCACGTGTCATC
>NW_011889425.1:38229-40476 GCF_000151845.1 Pteropus vampyrus | reverse complement strand
GCTCTGCCTAGCGAGTCCCCCTATTAACCAGCGCACGATTTTCCAAATAGCCTGCTGACAGCTTTTACTGGGGAGTTCTAGGCACCTCATTCTATGCCAAAATATGCCGATCGAATTGAAATGAAAGAAAATAATGATCCACCACATTAATGTTTCTAATTGAGTTTTCTCCTTTCAGAAGTGCGCGTTTTGTGCGTACTTGCCGAGCGACGCATACGGTTTTTCTATTTATTGGAGACGATGATAGAAAAGTAAGACTCTGAGTGAGGAAGAAGAGAGTGGGGAAGAAAGGCAGGGGCCGGAGGGGGCTGCTGAGGACGTCGACGGCTTTCGTTCAGTTCAGATTTTCTTCTCAGGAAAGACGCCTGACAGTATCATGTAAAATCCCGCCTTCGAGATGCGACGTCTGTTCTATCTATTGATCACAATGAAGTAACAGGGGCCTGTGCTGTGACCTCTCTCGTTAGGTATACGATGGAAAAGATGCTTCATCACGTCCCCTGGGGACCTTCACGAAAAGCGACCTCCTGGGCCTCACCCTAAACAGCACCTCTAATCACCTGTGGCTGGAGTTCAACACCAACGGGTCTGACACCGACCGCGGGTTCCAGCTCACCTACACTAGTAAGTAGCTGACGACCTCATCGTTGTCTTTCATCTTTTCTTTCTTCAGGATACTTCTGTTACGTAGCTGATGTCGTGCATTTTAAATATTGATTTTTTTGGCTCCTACTGTGTTTCGGATCGCTGTCTAACGCCGTACACGGCCGACCGGGCAGTAAATTTAGAAACATCACCAGAAGCAATAGCTGGAATTTTATCTATTTAGAAGTGTTAATATTTTTATAATAAAATGGCTGAATCTGAAAAGAAAACATCTTATGACACTGAGGGCTTCTGAGTTTAGAAATATCGATTGTGATGTGTGCATTGCTAAAAAGTTATGTGCATGTTACAGGAAAGATTTAGAATGAATGATGCACTTAATACCAATCGCCTTTGAGCGCCTTTTCTGTTCTATCTATTGATCACGTGTATTCTACATATTATAGGTTATCTATTTCACGTGTATAATGCGTGTAACCGTGTGTCTGTGTAAGTCACACATGCACACACACACACACGCATGTGCGCATGGCGAGCCCGCACAGTAAGGCCTTTCCCGTCATCGCTTCCCTCATGAGAAAACCAAACACGGGTCGTTCGAGCATCCGTCCCGGGTGCCAGGAGTATGTGCTGTGGAGCCGGCATCCGGTCTGCAGCTCGCGGTTCTCAGCGGTGTCCTGTAGCGCTCCGCCGTTAATGTAAATCGATATGGAAGATGCTTTTTATGATGACTATAAAACAAGGGGATAAAAGTAAAGGAGAAAAAAAATTGGGCTTGGGAAAAAAAAACAAGTTTGCAATATGGTAACTGTCATTGTCAACATTTTTAGTGCCAAACACAGTAAAAAATGTAGCAATTTGGTGTGAAAAACTAATTAAAATTAAGACATCGGTTAACTAAAACACTTAAAATATACAAGACAGTCCGATCCGTCACCAATCTGATGATTAAAAATCTTTATGACACCAAATACCATAATATAAGAAATGGAACATTTTGGATTTTTGAGCATGGAAGTATGTTAATAATCATAAAGATCGATTCCTTCATTTGACGGGTAAGCATATAAATACCTAGAAAAGATAATAATTATCCCAGATAGGTTCCTAAAAAGAAAATTAAGTGTCTAAAATCCCCTTTGGCAGGGAAATGACCATTGAATACCTGTCTGACTTCGGGCAAAAATATAATTCAAGTGGCTACATCATGAGAAAAACAATGTTTCCCTTTCATGAGTATAACCGCCTAAAAGATTCAGAAAGCACGTTAATAATATTATAATTAAAATAAAATAGTAGCAATGGACACTCTAAAATCTGTTTATAATTATAATTTTTATTCGGGTTCCACTTCTCACTCTCAAAACAAGTTTCCAAGCGTCCGTGTAAAGCCGCTGTGCTTTGCTCGCAGGTGAGGTGTGCGCTTTCGTGGCCGCCGTCGGCACTCACGTTCTCCGTCAGTATGTTCACCGCTCTGCTTTTGTGTTTTGTTTCGTGTGGTCCTGTTACTCGGATGTGTTAGAATCTTAGAGGAATACAAATACTCGGAAAGGAAAACTGTTGGAAAAGTCTTGGGCGACTGGGTCCGTCATAAGTACCGAGAGACCCGTGCACACCGGGCTAGCCCGAGACCGGCCTTGC
>NW_011889425.1:36312-38179 GCF_000151845.1 Pteropus vampyrus | reverse complement strand
CGCGGGATTTTTAAGCTATTCTGGGCTCCAGTTTCCTCATCTGTGAAGTGAGGTTTATTCGCATATCGGACGAGGTGCCCGTGAGGATTCAGTGATTCGAAGCATGTGAAGAACTTAGAAGAGCACGTGACACCGAAGCCCGTCACCGCATTTCACACGCGAGCCGCCTCTCCAGAGGTCGTGTCCCTTGGAAGGGCACCGCCCGCAACCGAGGCTGGAAGATGCCCTGTGCGGCAGCCTGTGCGGGCTGGAGATGGACTTCGGGGTCCCCCCTCCCCATAACTAGAGCAGGAGGCCAGGGCCCGGTGGCAGCGAGCGCGGAGCTGTGCGTGCGGGCGGAGAGGGGCGCGGCCGTCGCGGCGGGGCTCACGGGCGGCGGTGACCAGGGCATCTCCGGCCTTGGCCGTCCTCGCAGGGCGGCCCCGAGGACGCAGCGGGACTTCGCGGCGCCATCTGCATGGTGATCGCAGAGCGGCGGAGCTGTCGTCCACTCGGGTTCAAGGTCCTGGGACGTAGCGCTGTGCCGAGTTCATGACCCCTCCATCCTCCTGACCTCATGCAGTCAGGGAAGACGACTACCCAGCTCCTGCGGACCTGGCGGTGACCGGAAGGAGGGCCAGGGCCGCCGCTGCCCCTTCCGCCTCCCGCCCACTTCCGGCGGCTGACCGCCGGCGCGCGCTTCGCAGTGGATGTCGCGCGCGCGGGGCGGGATGGACCCCGTGCGGTCAGACGCTTGCCGAACCGACATGCGCACAACCAGCGGCTGTCACCATGAAGTTATTTGGACGGCTTCCTCAGACTGAAAATATCCATTTGCCATTATTCGTCATTATTTTTTATACCTTCGATTGCAAGACATTTTTTCAAACTTATAAGGTAAATGGATAAAAGGACCTAAATTTGATTTTCGAATGTTTTCCTTTATTGATCACTGTCAGATTCGATTTTAGATAAAAATTCCTCGTATTTGTGACCTGGTTCTTAGAATTCAGTGAGTGTCCTCTGCTGTTCGCTTTGTGTCCACTACCTTTAACGAGCTGGGAACCCTCACGGTTCCAGACACACGCGGCCAAAGGGCGACACTCTGCTTGGCTATTTTGATGTTCTTTCATTTATTTTGGCTTTTATGTAAAAAAAAAAAACACCCTCTTTCTTCAGGAAAGAAAGCGAGTAAGAGTGTGTTCAACCAGGCTCATGAGGAGTTATCGTTTCCCGTGGAGATTATTTACCTAAAATGTTTCGAATTTAAGGTATGAAACCCTATTTCTTCAATCTCGGGTTTCCTGAGAATCGATCGTCAGATTGCGGACACGAAAGGGACCCTGCCCTATTCGAAGGCCACCAGGACCCAGGCCTGAGTGTCAAGGCCCAGACACTGAGCATGGGAGACGTAGCGCTTGCCTTTGTCTCTGCAGAAGCGCTTTCTCAGAAAGTGGTATTATAATTAGGCAAATCCATAGTATAATAGCAATAACCATAGCTCTAATTTAGAGAACAAACAGTCCATCACGTTGAGCTGAGTCGCCGATTTCCAGAGCTTTTTCTCAACACCCCCTCCTCCTGCTTCCTGACACCGCCGCCTTCTCGTGCATGTCTGAGGAACCCGGACGGGCGAACCCACGTGCCCGGTTCCCTCCCGGCGCTTCTCCACGACGACCTTTCGAGGCCCAAGTGTGCAAATCGCCGCGAGCCGATCAGGAATGTCCAGCTCCTCCTCCTCCCGGCAGGCAGGCTGGGAATCACGGCTGGTGTCGGAGCCGATTTCACGAGCGGCCAGAGAAAGGCGGGAACGCGAGCCCCAGGGACGGGAACGGGCTGGAGCCGCCGCCCGGCGTCGGGATGCCCTGCGCCGCCCGCCCGAAGCTCG
>NW_011889425.1:33352-36262 GCF_000151845.1 Pteropus vampyrus | reverse complement strand
AAGACAGTCCGATCCGTCACCAATCTGATGATTAAAAATCTTTATGACACCAAATACCATAATATAAGAAATGGAACATTTTGGATTTTTGAGCATGGAAGTATGTTAATAATCATAAAGATCGATTCCTTCATTTGACGGGTAAGCATATAAATACTTAGAAAAGATAATAATTATCCCAGATAGGTTCCTAAAAAGAAAATTAAGTGTCTAAAATCCCCTTTGGCAGGGAAATGACCATTGAATACCTGTCTGACTTCGGGCAAAAATATAATTCAAGTGGCTACATCATGAGAAAAACAATGTTTCCCTTTCATGAGTATAACCGCCTAAAAGATTCAGAAAGCACGTTAATAATATTATAATTAAAATAAAATAGTAGCAATGGACACTCTAAAATCTGTTTATAATTATAATTTTTATTCGGGTTCCACTTCTCACTCTCGAAACAAGTTTCCAAGCGTCCGTGTAAAGCCGCTGTGCTTTGCTCGCAGGTGAGGTGTGCGCTTTCGTGGCCGCCGTCGGCACTCACGTTCTCCGTCAGTATGTTCACCGCTCTGCTTTTGTGTTTTGTTTCGTGTTGTCCTGTTACTCGGATGTGTTAGAATCTTAGAGGAATACAAATACTCGGAAAGGAAAACTGTTGGAAAAGTCTTGGGCGACTGGGTCCGTCATAAGTACCGAGAGACCCGTGCACACCGGGCTAGCCCGAGACCGGCCTTGCTCTTAGCTCACCTGACAAACCATCCTCCCTCTGTGACGTCAGCAGGAGCAGAAAGTTTGGCCGAGGGGCTTCCGTCCGCCCTGGGTGCGTCTGCGAGGCCCCCGCATGCGGCGCCGAGTCTGGGGGTCGCTGGGCTCAGGGTTGCGTCCCCCAGCCCGCTGCGCAGCACACGCATCGTGCTCGGCTCCTGCTTTACGTCTCATCCCTTCCCCAGCTCTGGTTTCTGCTTCTCTCGCCAGCGACTTCGTGACTTACGAACACTCATCCCTGCATCGTCGTGGGGGTGCGAAAGATACGCAGAAGCAAACTCGCACCTACTGGATCTGTCACTGAGGAGGAGCAGCTGAGCCGTTTCCAGAATTCTGACTTCCCTTTAATTTTCCAAATAACCGTTAAGAAGGTCCAGGTGCTCTAAAAAGCTTGCCTGGGTGGAAATCGGGGGCCGGAGGCCTCGTCGGTGGGCACGTCCACACGCCCGCTTCACGGAGGCTGCTCCCAGGCCGGCCCTCAGCCCCTGCAGATACCACAGGCTCACTGTAGTCCCACGTTCCAGGGTTCCCAGCCCAGCTTTGGGGTCACTGTGGGAAAGCTTGAACCTGCGGATCTGTTTATGGGCACTTTCCAATCATATGGACTTTTTTATATATAAATAGCAGCACAGACTTTCTAAGGGAAAAAAGGAAGCTTGGGAATGGTTGAGATTTAGCTCGGAGTGTAATCAGTTTGATAGGAGGAGTTAGTTATCTCGTCTGCCTGACCCTCCTCGCTAGCACCACCTAGAAAAGCACAGGCAGTCCAGGGTGCAAGTGTCGCTTCGGAGATCGTCCTAGAACTGGAAGAGACTGCCAGGTGCAAACAGACATTTAGATCGCATGACTTATATTCATATTATATTATATTATAGACAGAGAATGAGTGCTGCTGGCTATGGAATCCAAATACCAACTTCACGTTAGATTCTAGGATTTAAACACTAAATAATTAAGTTTAAGACATCCCAAGCACCCACGATGTGATTGAATACCTTAATCAAATATCCATCCTTAAAAGACGGTGTGGAAATAATGCTTACAAAATGTTTTGAACAAATAATTAAAGTTTAAGATGATGTATAGACATAACTATTTTCAAAAGACTTTTGGAATTGCCTCTTGCTAGTTAATTGCATTACTTAAGGAAACGTTCCTATTTAAATGTTTCAGATCCATAATTAATCTACACACACGAGCGGATTAGGAAATGTCAACGGAGGGTAAATATAAAGCTTAATAAACATCCCGAAGGTTTTGAAATGGGTACAAATAACACTCGTATATTCCTTGATATCCACGGCGCGCGCTCACTCCCCTCCTGAATGTGCCAGTTGTCATTCCTGGGTCTCAGTAAATGCTCTTCTCACTCCTCACCAAGTAGAAGCCGTGTCCACTCTGCACGGCTTGCAGAAGCTGGCACATCAGGAGTGGCACGGTGGGGGCCCAAACCTAGGTCTTCTCGCGAAGCCCAGAGCTGTTGGTTAAGGTGTTTAGACGATCTCTCTTCGACAGGGACCGCAGAGACACACCGATATCCCCACGTCCGAAGGCAGCAGCAGGAAGAAAGGCCAGGCTTCTCAGGGGCTCATGGGAACGAACGTGGTCATGGAGGGTCGTTGGCCGTCCTGGGCCCTGCGCGGCGGCTTAGGGCGACCCGCACCTGGAAACGGCGACCTCCGTTCCAGACCCTGCCTTTTGTTACATGTCTGTCCGTCCTCATCACATGGTGGCCTCTGACTCTGCGGTTGTGTCAGTTGGCAGCATCGCCCATCAGTCCTTCGAGATGGGGGACAGTGGGGTTCATGCTTTTATTCCCCTCCGTGCCTTGCCCAGATGTCTGAGCTAGGATAGAAAAGCTCCGATCAGCTCGTAGTTGTCCAAGCTGTGTTTCGGGCACCCTAAGGCCTGGCAGAGCTGCCTTGGGGCTGTGAGGCATGGGGGGGAGAGGCGTGCCCCAACATGGGAGGGGGGAGGGGGGAAGGTCTCGCCCTAACACTGGTGTTTTGTTTTATTTTTCCCAGTGAGTGTAAAAGCCCTTGAGTGTCAGAGGAATTCTCATTGACAGTGGTTTACTATGTTTTCTGAAGATTTTAGCAAATATAAGGAGTTCTGAAAATAATTTAAAAATCCCATTTTGAATTCAAAGTTCTTAAA
>NW_011889425.1:32177-32698 GCF_000151845.1 Pteropus vampyrus | reverse complement strand
GCGAGGGGCAGGCCCGAGCGCGGAAGCCTCTGGAAGCCGGCCCGGCGCGGCCGTCGCTGAGGCGGAGCCCCTAGCGTGTCAGCGGTGACGTTGCAAGAACATCTGGGACGTAGAGAGGGAACTGACCGCGATGTCCACGCCGGTCCTCGGGGCCGCGTGACCGCCAGCAGCTCTGTGCCCCCAGCCCCCGGTGACAGGAGAGGGAGGAGACAGCTCGCAGCGTTTGGGGACGCGAGGCGGGCAGAGCAGCGAGACTGGGCACGGGCCTCGCGGGCGGGAGGTCGGACCGAGCGCCACGCAGCTCCTCATAGAGACCTCAGGAGCCGGGGTGGCGGGGCGGGGTGGCAGGGCGGTGGGCCGTCTGAGGTCACAGGCCTGAGCGATGGCAGCCTGTGCTGACCCCTGACATGTCCGGCCATGCAGCCCGAGCGGCAGAGGCTCCGTCCGGTCCCCCTGGGAAACCGTGTCACGGTGAAGGGGACTTAGGCCAGTCGCTTCATGTGTGGAGGCTTCATTTCATT
>NW_011889425.1:29303-32127 GCF_000151845.1 Pteropus vampyrus | reverse complement strand
GTTTTGTTTTATTTTTCCCAGTGAGTGTAAAAGCCCTTGAGTGTCAGAGGAATTCTCATTGACAGTGGTTTACTATGTTTTCTGAAGATTTTAGCAAATATAAGGAGTTCTGAAAATAATTTAAAAATCCCATTTTGAATTCAAAGTTCTTAAAGAAATATATTGACTTTTCGAAAGTTCCGCGGGAATATCCCAGAACAGGCAGGCAGTCCTCAGGGACATGTAGCCCGGGCGTGTCAGGGAGGATTTGCATGTGAAGCAGGTTCTGGGGACCGCACGCCTCAGTCCTTCAGACAGGGACGAACAAGCCCCCCACAGCTCGGCAGGGGCTCTGCGCTGCCTGAGGGCTCAGTGACAATAGTCTAGACCAGGGGCTGCAGCCCCCCTCGCCGGGTCCTTCCCATCAGCCCATGGCTGTGCCCGCGTCACCGAAGCTGCAAGTCACACACAGCGCAGGAACAGATGACAGAAGCCAGGATCCGAGGCACAGACAAGTGTCTTAGCGTCGTCCCCAGAGCACGTGTGAAACGTCGCTCAACAGAAATGTGACTCTGTCATTATATTCTCAGCTGGGAGGTCGGGGGTCTGGAGTCACAGGAGTCAGTGCAGGGCCCAGGGTCCAAGGGACCAATATGTGTGACCCTTTCGAAATGGGCAAATAAATAAACTAGAGCTTCTTGATGATGATATGTAATTCTTGTAATTGAAGATTTAGAAATATATATATGTGTATGTACATATACATATGTACACGCAGCCCTCGCGTACTATATATAAGTTATATATTACACGGGCGCGGGCCCGCGTGACGGGGGGCACGTTGACCGGGACCTCTGCGCTCACGAGGAAGTGGCATGAGTCTGGCGAGAAGGGCGGGCCCCACGCGGAGGGAAAGGGAAAGGGAAACGTGGCGAGGGGCAGGCCCGAGCGCGGAAGCCTCTGGAAGCCGGCCCGGTGCGGCCGTCGCTGAGGCGGAGCCCCTAGCGTGTGAGCAGCGACGTTGCAAGAACATCTGGGACGTAGAGAGGGAACTGACCGCGGTGTCCACGCCGGTCCTCGGGGCCGCGTGACCGCCAGCAGCTCTGTGCCCCCAGCCCCTGGTGACAGGAGAGGGAGGAGACAGCTCGCAGCGTTTGGGGACGCGAGGCGGGCAGAGCAGCGAGACTGGGCACAGGCCTCGCGGGCGGGAGGTCGGACCGAGCACCACGCAGCTCCTCATAGAGACCTCAGGAGCCAGGGTGGCAGGGCGGGGTGGCAGGGCGGTGGGCCGTCTGAGGTCACAGGCCTGAGCGATGGCAGCCTGTGCTGACCCCTGACATGTCCGGCCATGCAGCCTGAGCGGCAGAGGCTCCGTCCGGTCCCCCTGGGAAACCGTGTCACGGTGAAGGGGACTTAGGCCAGTCGCTTCATGTGTGGAGGCTTCATTTCATTCCCTTTGCTCACCCGACGCCACGGTCCCCAGCCTGTGTCCTCGTGAGTGGGGCGTCGCTGTCACTCTCCCAGCGTGCAGCCCTTTCAAAGAGCCAGTGTGAGGCCGGCGGTGGGCGGTGGGGTCCGCAGGACAGAGCTGCCACTGTCCCCACGGCCCCCTCGCTCCAGTAAGTGCGGGCGGAGGTGGCTGGTTTGGTGTGATTGGCAGCTGCACCTGTGGGGACCGTGCGGGCTCAGGGCCAGGGCCTTGGGCAGCTGTGGCCTCGATTTTATTAACGGGCCCATAGAGTTAGGGACGGCGCCGCCGAGGCCACTGCTGTGGGCGGGAGAGCGTCTCCGGCTGGGAGTAAATAACGAAGTAGGGAGCATCCCGCCTTCCCGCCTCCAGACGAGTCAGAGAGGCGGCCGGCACGACGCGCACAGACACCGTGAGCAAACGGTGGCCGCGCACCAGCCCGAGGGGGCGGGCCGAGGTCTCGCTGTCACGCGACGTCCCTGAAGTCCTGGATCGGTGGGCAGCGCTGACTCCTCACACCAGGGCTCGACACCCTGACGAGGCCGGTCCGATTTCCTCCGGCTGTCCCTTCGCACACCCGTGTCCGCCGGTCCTGTCAGGACCCCTCTGTTTCCTGCCCCCCCAGCTCCTGTGAGAGAGCGGACTGTGACGCCGCGTGAGTTTAAGGCGTGACAGGTGGTGGCTCGTGCGCATCCGTACTGCGCAGTGACTGGCACGGTAAGGTAGTGGACACCTCGGTCGCCTCACACGGCTACTTGGGTGTGAGTGTGTGTGTGTGTGAGTGTGAGTGTGTGTAAGAGTGAGTATGAGTGTGCATGAGTGTGGTGTGTGGGAGTTTGAGTGTGTGAGTGTGAGTGAGTGTGAGTGTATGAGTGTGAGTATGTGTGAGTGAGTGTGAGTGAGTGTGTGAGTGTGAGTGTGTGTGGTGTGTGACTGTGAGTGTGTGACTGTGAGTGTCTATGAATGTGCATGAGTGTGTGGTTTGCGTGTGTGAGTGTGAGTGTGTGGTGTGTGGATGCGTGAATGTGTGTGAGTGTGTGTGAGTGTGTGTGAGTGTGTGAGTGAGTGTGAGTGCGTGTATGGATGAGATCGGCCCGTTTCTAGCCGTCTTCTGGTACCATCACCCCTCTGACGGTGGGTGAGACTGACGTGCACGGTGATGTGTGCATTTCATAGCTGATTCCTCTTTTGCTTGTTGTTGACAACTGGATTTTAGAAATTCTGTGCAAAGCGAGTGGCAGTTCTCCAATGCGAGTTCTAGAATCTGATTTTACAAACGATAAAGGCATTCGCTAATTTCCCCAAATTCTTGGTTGTAACGTGTGCAGGCTTTGCTATTTTAAAGGAAAAGTGGCCGTATTGTTCAAAGAACAGCAT
>NW_011889425.1:25692-29253 GCF_000151845.1 Pteropus vampyrus | reverse complement strand
AGGCGTGACAGGTGGTGGCTCGTGCGCATCCGTACTGCGCAGTGACTGGCACGGTAAGGTAGTGGACACCTCGGTCGCCTCACACGGCTACTTGGATGTGAGTGTGTGTGTGTGTGAGAGTGAGTGTGTGTGAGAGTGAGTGTGAGTGTACAGTGTGTGTGTGAGTGTGTGAGAGTGAGTGGGTGTGAGTGAGTGTGAACGTGCATGACTGTGTTGTGTGTGGTGTGCGGTGTGTGCATGAGTATGAGTGTTTCCATGTTTGAGTGTTTGTGGTGTGTGATTGTGTGTGTGGTGTGTGGTGTGTGGTGTGTGAGCGTGTGTGACTGAGTGTGCGTGACTGGTGTGTGGTTTGTGTGGTGTGTGTGGTGTGGTGTGTGAGTGTGAGTGTGTGTGAGAGTGTGTGTGCGTGAGTGTGGTGTGTGTGAGTGTGTGTGGTGTGTTTGAGTATTTGTGGTGTGTGATTGTGAGTGTGTGTGGTGTATGAGTGTGCGTGAGTGTGCGTGTGAGTGTGCGTGAGTGTGTGGTATGTGTGTATGTGTGAGAGAGAGTGTGAGTGTGCATGAATGTGTGGTGTGTGGTGGGTGTGGTGTGGTGTATGTATGTGTGGTGTGTGAGTGTGTGTGTTTGAGAGTGTGTGTGCATGAGTGTGGTGTGTGAGTGTGTGTGGTGTGTTTGAGTGAGTGTGGTGTGATTGTGAGTGTGTGGCGTGTGGTATGTGTGAGTGTGTGTGAGTGTGAGTGTGCATGAGTGTAGTGTGAGAGTGTGAATGTGCGTGAGTGTTAGTGTGGGTATGCCTGAGTGTGTGGTGTGTGGTGTGTGTGAATGTGTGTGAGTGTGTGTGAGTGTGAATGTGCGTGAGTGTGTGGTGTGTGGTATGTGTGAATGTGTGTGAGTGTGCGTGAGTGTGAGTGTGTGTGGTGTGTGGTGTGAGTGTGTGGCTGTGAGTGTCTATGAATGTGCATGAGTGTGTGGTTTGCGTGTGTGAGTGTGAGTGTGTAAGTGTGTAAGTGAGTGTGAGTGTGTGAGTGTGAGTGAGTGCGAGTGAGTGTGTGAGTGTGAGTGTGAGTGTGTGAGTGTGTGAGTGTGTGAGCGAGCGTGAGTGTGCGTGAGTGTGTGGTGTGTAGTATGCGTGAATGTGTGTGAGTGAGTGTGAGTGAGTGTGAGTGAGTGTGAGTGTGTGAGTGTGAGTGAGTGTTAGTGTGTGAGTGAGTGTGAGTGTGTGTGAGTGTGTGTGAGGGTGCGTGAGTGCGTGGTGTGTGGTATGCGTGAATGTGTGTGAGTGTGTGAGTGTGTGTGAGTGAGTGTGAGTGTGAGTGTGTGTATGGATGAGATCGGCCCGTTTCTAGCCGTCTTCTGGTACCATCACCCCTCTGACGGTGGGTGAGACTGACGTGCACGGTGATGTGTGCATTTCATAGCTGATTCCTCTTTTGCTTGTTGTTGACAACTGGATTTTAGAAATTCTGTGCAAAGCGAGTGGCAGTTCTCCAATGCGAGTTCTAGAATCTGATTTTACAAACAATAAAGGCATTCGCTAATTTCCCCAAATTCTTGGTTGTAACGTGTGCAGGCTTTGCTATTTTAAAGGAAAAGTGGCCGTATTGTTCAAAGAACAGCATAGGCCAGATGCTCAGTTCGTGTGTGTAGCACAGTCTGGAAGGTGGGGTTCCCTCCAGCGGGCGGTGTGAACTTACACAGACGAGCAGCGGACCGGGCAGAGTGGAAGGAAGATGCACCGCTCACGCACAGGGCCACACGACAGGCGCGTACTTCCTTTTCGTCTGTGCTGTGGTGCGTCCTCATGTGATACTAAGTATTAACGCACGATTTGTAAATAAAGGTTCACGGAACCAGAATTTGTTACTAAATAGCCATTAATTCAGCAGGTTAAACTGCAGGAAAGGACGTGATTAGTATCATTAGTGTTTCCCCCCCACAGTTAACTAGTAGGTAATTTTATAAAGAGGTTTTAAAATGACAGGCAGTCACGGGCCGGCCCCGAGATGTCGCGGGCTCGGTGTGGACCACCGCGGTGCAGGGCGTGTGGCGGTGACACCGTCCCAGGAGGTGTCGGACTCCCAGTGCGTGCAAAAGCCACGGCCACACTACACCATGGTCCATTAAGTGTGCAGTGCCATCGCGACTAAAAATCAGTGGACTTTCCTTCATTTAAAAACGCGTCACTGCGAAAGCACGCGAAGCACCGTCTGGCCCCCCGCAGGCTGTGACCCGTTCGCCGGCGGGGCCCGTCCCCCGTCCGTGGAAGCCGGACGCCTTGCCGTGGGGCGCGGCGAGGGGCCTATGCGCTCCGCGGTCACTCTCCGTGGCTGTGTGACAGGTGACCTTCACGCCACGAGCCCGTAACTACACACAGTACCCCCCGTTTCTGAGGTCAGGAGTCGGGCGGGCCCGGGGGTCCCCTTGGGGCTCCGGCGAAGGCCAGCGGGCCCCGCCTCTCCTGAAGCCCACGTCCTCGGTCCGGCCCCCGGGCTGTGAGAAGGCCGCTCCTCATGGTGGCAGGACCGAGGCCCACAGTCCCCCTCCCCGGGCCCCCCTCCCTCACCCCCTGTCCCCAGTCAGACACCCCGGCGTCACTCTCAACAACCACCCCCGTCAGCGCTCTGGGACCCGGAGTCGCAGCTCCCTGTTGCCTTCGCCACGTCCGGTGGCCTTGAAGCGAGTCACACCGAGGAGGGGATGCGGTTGTGGGGTGCTGCCCAGGGAGCGGGCGTCATCCGGTCACATTAGGGTCCGTCCCTCAGAGACTTACATCTTCAAAGCGGGCGCCGGCGCGGTGCGTGTGCACGCACACCCTCTCGCAGGTGCGAAGTCGACTTTTTAGGAGGAAACACACAATTCAATTTTACATTCTCTTTTAGATTTTCAGAAAATGTTTCAATGAACCTGTTAAGTGCCAGGAAAGCAGCTTGCAGAGTCATTTCTGACGGTCGTCGACACCGTTTCGGGGCTTCTGGTACCCCGTCTTCCCAGGGCATGCGCCTCTGGTCTGCTGCCTCCCAGGGGCCCTCTCCGCGCCCCCCACCGCGGCGAGACCCTCAGAGTCGCGTCCAAGGCGAGCGACGAGCCGTGGGTGGGTCCGCACAGCGCCGCGTCCCCCGCTGCCCGGTGGGGAGGCTCGCCGAGCAAGTCTCGTGGTCACACGAAGCACAAGGATCGAAGGTATTTGGCCCTGGCGTAGAGCTGGAAACGCCCTTCTAGGAAACGTCCCTCGTCGGCGCGGTTCTCGAGTTCCATCCGTCCCCACGACCACCCCATGGGGCCCGCAGAACCGCACGGGGCCCTCCCCCCGGCGTGCACCCCACGTCCTCTCCGGAAGTCCGAGCGTGACAGCGCCCCGCCTCGGCTCCACGGCGCTGTTCCCGCTGCCGCCTCCGCTGCCATGGCAGCCCCGGCCCCATCTAGCCCGTCGCTGGCAGCGCCGGATCCCATGCTGCTGCGGGCGCGTGACGAGCTGGCTGCTGGCAGGGCCGGGCCCCTGGCCCCCTCTTGTTTGCTCTCTTGAAGCACCTGTGGCAGAGTTCACTTTTTCTAACAAGGACC
>NW_011889425.1:23764-25612 GCF_000151845.1 Pteropus vampyrus | reverse complement strand
CGTTCGCCGGCGGGGCCCGTCCCCCGTCCGTGGAAGCCGGACGCCTAGCCGTGGGGCGCGGCGAGGGGCCTGTGCGCTCCGCGGTCACTCTCCGTGGCTGTGTGACAGGTGACCTTCATGCCACAAGCCCGTAACTACACACAGTACCCCCCGTTTCTGAGGTCAGGAGTCGGGCGGGCCCGGGGGTCCCCTTGGGGCTCCGGCGAAGGCCAGCGGGCCGGGCCTCTCCTGAAGCCCGCGTCCTCGGTCCGGCCCCCCGGGCTGTGAGAAGGCCGCTCCTCGTGGTGGCAGGACCGAGGCCCACAGTCCCCCTCCCCGGGCCCCCCTCCCTCACCTCCTGTCCCCAGTGACACCCCGGCGTCACTCTCAACGACCACCCCCGTCAGCGCTCTGGGACCCGGAGTCGCAGCTCCCTGTTGCCTTCGCCATGTCCGGTGGCCTTGAAGCGAGTCACACCGAGGAGGGGATGCGGTTGTGGGGTGCTGCCCAGGGAGTGGGCGTCATCCGGTCACATTAGGGTCCGTCCCTCAGAGACTTCCATCTTCAAAGCGGGCGCCGGCGCGGTGCGTGTGCACGCACACCCTCTCGCAGGTACAAAGTCGACTTTTTAGGAGGAAACACACAATTCGATTTTACATTCTCTTTTAGATTTTCAGAAAATGTTTCAATGAATCTGTTAAGTGCCAGGAAAGCAGCTTGCAGAGTCATTTCTGACGGTCGTCGACACCGTTTCGGGGCTTCTGGTACCCCGTCTTCCCAGGGCGTGCGCCTCTGGTCTGCTGCCTCCCAGGGGCCCTCTCCGCGCCCCCCACCGCGGCGAGACCCTCAGAGTCGCGTCCAAGGCGAGCGACGAGCCGTGGGTGGGTCCGCACAGCGCCGCGTCCCCCGCTGCCCGGTGGGGAGGCTGGCCGAGCAAGTCTCGTGGTCACACGAAGCACAAGGATCGAAGGCGTTTGGCCCCGGCGTAGAGCTGGAAACGCCCTTCTAGGAAACGTCCCTCGTCAGCGCGGTTCTCGAGTTCCATCCGTCCCCACGACCGCCCCACGGGGCCTGCAGAACCGCACGGGGCCCTCCCCCCAGCGTGCACCCCACGTCCTCTCCGGAAGTCCGAGTGTGACAGCGCCCCGCCTCGGCTCCACAGCGCTGTTCCCGCTGCCGCCTCCGCTGCCATGGCAGCCCCGGCCCCATCTAGCCCGTCGCTGGCAGCGCCGGATCCCATGCTGCTGCGGGCGCGTGACGAGCGGGCTGCTGGCAGGGCCGGGCCCCTGGCCCCCTCTTGTTTGCTCTCTTGAAGCACCTGTGGCAGAGTTCACTTTTTCTAACAAGGACCCCCTGCTCGGTCAGCCCTGCCGTCACTGGCGGACACAGCCCATTCCCAGGGTCCCCTTCTGCCCGGCGGCTACAGCCTTTCCTGCCCCTCAGCTCCACAGTCCTGCCATCCGCGCCGGCAGAGGTGCCCCTGGGCTCGGAGAAGCGTTTCGGCCCCGGGCCGTGCCCAGTCCGGCCTTCCTCACCCCCCGTCTGTGTGGTGGGGGGCGGGCCAGGCGCAGAGCGGAGCCCCACCAGCCATGCGGCCAGGCATGAGCGCCATCGTTCCGAAGGGGGATTTGACGGCCTCCAGACTCCACGTGGATGCAACTGGAGTTTGGCGTCTTCACTCAAAAGAGCTCACAGACATTGAATCCACAGTTTCATTCAAATCGGCTTTGATAGTTTGGATTAGAAATACCAAAGTTTCCTCTTTAGCGTTCACGGCCGTCTCGTTGACTTCACACGGACTCCGCCGAATGTGAGCGCTTTGCATTTGTTATCACTCTGCTCTCGTGGACCCAATATGGTAGCAGCGTG
>NW_011889425.1:20022-23714 GCF_000151845.1 Pteropus vampyrus | reverse complement strand
GGCCGTCTCGTTGACTTCACACGGACTCCGCCGAATGTGAGCGCTTTGCATTTGTTATCACTCTGCTCTCGTGGACCCAATATGGTAGCAGCGTGTTTCCCCGACACGCGACACAGCACGCTGAGCGTGGGCGCATCAAACGGAGAACCTCAGACCTGAACCCACAGTGCTGGGGCCAAGGAAGACACGTGATTCCCACGGCTGTCAGGACAAAGAGCCACCTGGCCGTGGGCACGTGGCCTTGAAGGGGCAGGCAGGGCTGTGTCAGGCACCCCACGCAAGCACGTGGCATCGGGGGTCCCGGACGAGGTCCCACCAACCCCAGAGGGCGGATATCTCGTCAAAATGATTCCGTCGAAATGATATTCAGAAGTCGAAGCAGAAGTGTGTCAACCACATATGTCAACGGAAAGCTGGGCAAGGTCCAGTGACGGCCACCCCTGGGCTGGGGGACTCGGGGAGGCCACGGAAAGTGCATGGTGGCGAGCCAGCCTGCGGCCGTACGGACTTGGGACAGAGGTGGGCGGTTGGACCAGAGGCCTGGACACAGAGGAAAGAAAGCGGCTTAGGGCCCAGAGAGGGGACCCAGTTTCCGGGAAATCAAGTGGCTTGGATTTTGACTCTGAGCGACAGGGGTGGACTAAAGCAACAGCATGGATGGTCACACCGTGAGTCGAGGCAAGCAAGCTGCTTTGCCTGGAAGATGAGGGTAATTTCTAGAAACTAGGTTCTGAGTTGGCTGGCGATTCTGTAGGGGCCTCAGAGCCTCAGTTGCAGAGAGACGATGCGCCGGGGGCTGGAAATAGTTCAGATTAGGACTGTCCTGAGTTAAGGTGGCCCCGTTCAAGGATCCGATCCAGGTGAATTTCTGCAGACGACCGTGAAGGATGGCCGGCAGGCGGCAGGGACCCAGGCGCAGAGCACGAAGAACCAGGAGCCAGGGCACAAACACGCAAAATTCACTCGCTCTACAACCTGGTTAAAAGAAAAAGCATTTAAAAAATCTCTAAACGTGTAAATGCCACTGTGGCTTTTGTTCTTATCTAAAAAGTGTTTCTCTGTGCTCACGCGTTTAGGTCTATTCCCAGACAAATGAGTCACAGGCCTCTAACTTTATTATTTCTCGGTTAGATTCATTTTAGGGCGGGGGTTACCGTGGAGAGAATTCTCCATGGATTCTTATCAAGTACAACACCATGAATCTCAGCTCTGAAGACTGAAAATAGAGCGAGTTTCTCACAGGCTTCAAAACTGATCCTTAAACAAGATGTGTGCATTAACTGAACAGTTAAACTATCGGTTCAGAGGTGATCGTGCTGTAGAAAAGGCAGCAGGCGTGTTTCAGCGAGGGGACGGGCACGTCGCCCCACGCGGTGGCCGCTGGGACGGGGGCCTCTCCCTCAGCACCTCAGGCCACATCCAAACGGTGTCCATGAGCACACAACTTCCTGTAAGAATTCTGAAAATTGCATTTTTGCTCTGCTTCTGCCAAGAAAATAAAACCTGTAGAATCATATTGTATAGAATACATCCTTCGACATAGAAAGCCTTTCCGTGGACATCTCAAAACAGATAAAGCAGTCAAGGTAATTCAGACACAGGAGCGAGGCAGGCCGCCGGAAGGTCCCCAGGAAGAACTCTGCGTTTATGGTAAAACCCGATGGACATTTTATAAAAAGGAAAGGCCTTTCCATCTCTGGGGCAGACACATAAAAAACCAGTCCCCAGCTCCCAGTCCAAGCACGCAGTCTGCGGTCTGCGTTAGAAAATTATATGTTTACGTGTACACTTTTAGACACACATCATAGTAAATATTTAATTGTTGTAAAATATCATTACAAAAATATCCGGGGCCAAATTTGATGGAAATTTCAAGTAGTGTGTCTTGGGCACAAGTCTCTGGGGGGCAGCTTTGCTCTGAGATGGACCGCCCCCTCCCCCCACTTTGCAGCGAGGCTGCAGAGATAACAGGACATAAATCTCCATTCACTTCTCGGAGGGAGGTATTATTATGACGCTTTTAAGAAAGAAACGTGACACAAGGGGGTGCTTAGTTGATTGAGTTAATGCCAGCGGGCACTTAACCCAGGTCTCCAGGCTTCTAATTAGAAGTTGTATCACTTTGCAAACTTATCAACACGTATAGCATGGCAAAAGATTTCAGTAAAACATTTCAGTAAAATTCTGACATGCTTCACTGCCATGGCAATGTGGTAACTGCCCAGTGAGGCTCTGTCACCCCGGTGGCCCCCGTCACGGTCCTCAGAGCCTACAGAAGTTGCTGTGTCTATGTCAGTCCAGCAGTACCTGCTCCACAGCTCTGCGTCATAGTCCAAGAGGTTTAGTTTTGTGAATTATTTTTGCTTTGTTTTGTAAGTAGTGATTCCTTACATTTCGTGACAGTTTGCTCGTTGACAGACACTGCTATGTTTTTTCCTCTTTCAGAGTTGATGAATATATTGTTGGCCATCAGTACTTTGGGAGAGACAAGGGACCCATAAAAGGATGACATGAATAACTTAATTGTCAGGATTAAACTAAAAGCACGTGACTCGAGTGTGAAATAAGATGCAGGCGGACAGGCGACATCACCAGATGCTTTTACGGGAAGAGTGATGACAGGATTTTATTCTACAGAAATAAAAAGTGATAATTACTGTATGAGAGTCATAGATACATTGTTTTTACAAAGGGTCATTCACGGGGCGACGAGACTCAGAGATGAATATACCTTATCACAAAGGAAATGCTGGGGGTGGGTCCCAGGTCATTTTATTCTGAGCTTTATTTTATTTTTCGCAGGTATTACAGCATTCTTAATGATGCTTTAAAAAGAAAAAAAAAAAGCGCTATCTGTTCAGATTTGTAATTATTATTTTTTCCACTTCACCAATTTTGACATAAAGACGATCTAAACACATTCAGATCTCTGCTGCATCATCGAACGAGGTTCTGTCTGTTTGTCTCTTTGGTCTTTATTAAGGAAACATTTCAAAAGCGCTGACATAGAGAATCTTATCCTTTCAATTTCGACATGAAGCAGCTAGACTGAAGGCTGTGCATAAATACCCGGGCGACTGGAAGCGTTCGGCATGAGACTCACGCGGGCTCTGCAGTGACACACGTCACGCCATTCGGTGACCACTCGCTGTCCGGTACTCTAACTCAGTAGTGAAGTGGGAGGGGGCCGGGCTGCACCCTGCTGGGTGTCTGCAGACCAGCGGTATGTGTCCTAACTCGGTCACCGGCCAGCTGTTTGATCTGTCACAGCACAGAGCAGATATTGCTTTGATAAATAAGCAGTCGGTTTCGGACACTTAATTCTGGAATTCTATGAAATTGGAACAAGGAAGGGATATTTTAACCGTTAAAAGTGATGTTTAATTGTTCTTATGATGATTTTGAGAATATTTACCTTTAATGCCCTATAAAAACTGGGCACGTGAGGCCGGGTGTGGGGCGTGACGGGCACTGAGGGTGACACGCCTCTGGCCTTGGCGACTGTCCGCCGACTTGGGGCGGTGGGGAAGGGCCGGCCGGTAGGGGGTGAGATGGCCTCATCTGGGGGGGGGATGGGGGGGACATCATGGTGTGCTGGGGTCAGGGCTTCACCTGGCTGCGACACGTGGCCCACATCGTAGCCGCGGACGGCGTGAGCATTCGCTCCTTGGACGTTGCACGATCTGTCTGAG
>NW_011889425.1:14592-15597 GCF_000151845.1 Pteropus vampyrus | reverse complement strand
AGGAGTCAGGAACCCAAGGCCTCGGGGGTCGTGGGCGCCTTTGGAGGAGTCGGGAGGTGTCCACGTGGTGCCGGTTTGGGAGGGGCTGGGGTCCCAGGCAGGTTTGCTCACGAAGCCGCTGTTCCTGTCGCTCGGTTCGGCCTTTGGGTTTTGCTGCTGGACCGCTCGCGATGTGCTGCCCATCGTGGGCGTGCGAGTCCCCATCACGGCTGTGCGAGTTCCCAGCGTGGGCATGTGAGTCCCCAGCGTGGGCGTGCGAGTCCCCATCACGGCTGTGCGAGTCCCCGGCGTGGGCGTGCATGTCCCCAGCGTGCGCGTGCATGTCCCCAGCATGGGCGTGTGAGTTCTCAGCGTGGGTGTGCGAGTCCCCAGCGGGCGGGCGGCGTGCTCCGCACGGCAGCCTGACACCGCGCTGCGGCTCCTAGCTCGGGTGCCCGGCATCACTAGTGTCTCGGAAGCAAGCCGAGGGAGGACGGGCGGGCACTTCCGTGTCACGTCAGGCTGACGGATGGCCGTCGGGCAGGCAGAAGTTCTCTCAGAGAAGGGGCTGTGGGGACAGCACGCGGCTTTCTCGTGTCCCGACGCTGTGAAGTGCTGGCCGTGCTGTCACTGCCAGAGAGTGATGGCCTCGCGGAGCCGCTCGAGGAGCTGCATTCTGCCACCGGCTGACAACCGCTTTGTATTTATTCGTTGTACAATAACAAAAGTGACAACATCTACATAATAACAGCAGCCATAAATCCGAGTATTGTTGGTAATCCCTTATTTTTATACAGAGTTTGCTTATGAAGAGCTCGAAATGTTTTCATAAATCTTGCGCTTTTTTAATGAAAATCTCCACAGTGTGAGGCAGAAAGACGCTTCCTTCTTCACGTCTAACAGGTGCCACGTGGAGCGGCCGAGGCGAAGGGAAGGGACTTTGAGGGTGGACTCGGCCCGGCCCATCATTTCGGAAGGGCTGGCTGTCCCTTCACCTCTCCTTGTCCCCAACCCCCTCCAGCCCGT
>NW_011889425.1:13319-14542 GCF_000151845.1 Pteropus vampyrus | reverse complement strand
GTCCGCGTCGGAGCGGCCACAGCCGGGCCCGGCGTCCAGGGGCTTGTTCACCAGGACGGGACACGCTATCCGTCCTGGTCAGCGAAATATTACATCGCTCGCGGAAGCACGAGACAGGGTTCCAGAGGGGCACACGGCGCATGGAGTGGCCGCCTCTCCCGGGAACTTCCGGGCGTAGATCTGTATGAAACGGGCCGCGTGGGAGAAGAAATTGCTCACTCGCCCGCTCTTCAGTACGGCGACCGAAAGAAACGGTAAGAAATCGCTCCTTCGTGGACGGCGTTTCTTTAACAACTCGAATGTCGAATTATTCGACTGACGTTTTAAAATGTAGAAGACAAATTCCCAGACCTAAAGGAATAAAACGGATCTAATAGAAAATATAAATAAACAAATCTCTCATCAAGAAGCAAAGGACCCTTTTTGTGCTTCTAATTAGAATCTACTCGGCTTCCGGCTTCCAGGACCGATGGGGACGTGTGTCATCAGCCGGATTCGTGTCAAGCTGAATTCGCTATGACCAAAATAACACTGTCCGTGTCCTGAAGACTTCAGTATTGCATTTCATATCATAATAACAATAACAATAATAAAAGTAATGGCGTTCTTACCGCATGGATTGTTCGTTTTATCATGTAAATATGGCGTTCAGCATTTCCAGATCGACATGTAATGAAAGCTGACAGCATTCTCTCTTTGGAAAATCAGTTTGTGGAGAGATAGGAAACCGTGGCTTTCCTTCTAGGTTTGCTAAATAATGTCGAATCCATTCTGAAATTTCACTCACTATATATTCTGATCAAACACTATTTCTGAATCCTCCCAAATTTTTAAAAATCAGAAAGTATTCAGATTTGAAAGGCATGCACTTATTTCCATGATGTTTGAAAGCCAGTTCACTGAATTTTTTAAATGTATAGACAAGGAGTGAATTTCATTTTGAAAACTCTGGGAAATCATCAGATGCTTCAGAGTCTGTTTGACTCAAAGGCACTTAGTAACAAATAGGAATTAAAGTAAGTAGCAGTGAAACACAGTAACATGTACCGACTGTGCTGTTGCTGCTGCTGAGCTGCGGGACTCGGGTGCTGCACCCGGGTCTCCCTCCCTGCCGCCCCCTTCCCGTCACCGAGGGGCTGAGGTGCTAGGTGGGTAAAGAGCTGCGAGCCCCAGCAGCCCCGTGAGGATGAGCCGGCTGCTCTCCACCGTCAGGCACTTTGTGG
>NW_011889425.1:12914-13269 GCF_000151845.1 Pteropus vampyrus | reverse complement strand
AAAGTATTCAGATTTGAAAGGCATGCACTTATTTCCATGATGTTTGAAAGCCAGTTCACTGAATTTTTTAAATGTATAGACAAGGAGTGAATTTCGTTTTGAAAACTCTGGGAAATCATCAGACGCTTCAGAGTCTGTTTGACTCAAAGGCACTTAGTAACAAATAGGAATTAAAGTAAGTAGCAGTGAAACACAGTAACATATACCGACTGTGCTGCTGCTGCTGAGCTGCGGGACTCGGGTGCTGCACCTGGGTCTCCCTTCCTGCCGCCCCCTCTCCGTCGCCGAGGGGCTGAGGTGCTAGGTGGGTAAAGAGCTGCGAGCCCCAGCAGCCCCGTGAGGATGAGCCGGCTGC
>NW_011889425.1:11702-12050 GCF_000151845.1 Pteropus vampyrus | reverse complement strand
GCAGCCCCGTGAGGATGAGCCGGCTGCTCTCCACCGTCAGGCACTTTGTGGAGGACGCATCAGGGATGCGGGATGGGCGCTCGGCAGAGCAGCTGGACTCGGGTGCTGCACCTGGGTCTCCCTTCCTGCCGCCCCCTCTTCACCGAGGGGCTGAGGTGCTAGGTGGGTAAAGAGCTGCGAGCCCCAGCAGCCCCGTGAGGATGAGCCGGCTGCGCTCCACCGTCAGGCACTTTGTGGAGGACGCATCAGGGATGCGGGGTGGGCGCGCGGCAGAGCAGCTGAACTTGGCTGTGAGGGACGGGCACAGTTTGGGGGCTTTGAGCAATACTGACGCACGGGCAGGCAGCT
>NW_011889425.1:3639-8192 GCF_000151845.1 Pteropus vampyrus | reverse complement strand
CCTCTGTCGCCAGCACCCGGTCCGCGCATTCGGTTCCTAAGCAAAGACTGGAGACCGAGGTTCGTGGGTGAAAATAAGAAATTGGCCACAGCTCATATTTCTCTATTAAAATAAAAAAAAAATCGAAAATATGTTGTCAGTCTGGATAATCTCACGTAAAACCACAGAAAGGCAGACACCACTGAGTCTGAGACGATGGCGGTTAGAATAAGTCGCGAGGCCCGGACGGCTAATGAGCGACTGTTTTGAAACCAGCTCAGTCACGTGTTTCCAATTTCCCGCCTCCCATGTCACCGTTTTCCTGTGATGGGTCTAGTTTTTCGGAAGCAGTATGGAAAATGCCCGACCTTTTTATTTACCATTAAAACGACTACACGATTAAATTTTACAGGAAGGCTCAAGCTTCTTAAAAAGTGATTGCTGAAAGGCTGCCTTGGTGTCGATCTAGTCGAAAGGTGTTTTGCTGCGGGGTTTGTGTTGGAGGCATCGGTAGAAGTCTTCCGCTTGTCGCTCTGTTTAAATCGGAAGGTAGTGGGATGGCTGTCATCGTCTGCATTTACCCAGCTTTGATTTCTACACTGCTTCGCTAGCAAATGATAAAAGTATGTCGTATCAAATGATTCAAGTCTGTACCGGGAAGGATTTTCAACTCCTCTTACCTTAGTGTTTGGTCATGAAGATTCTGCAGGACCGCAGATTCCTACGGCTAAATGAAAAAAAAAAAATCGACGATGGCTAATAAGACACTCGGAATAGTCAAGGTGTGTTAAGCAACCAGTGAGTTTCAGAGTTTAAAATAAAAAATGTTGAGTTTCGTTTTTTTTAGATGCATCCTTCCTAGACAAAAACAAAGCAAAGACCAGACCTGCTCAGAGAGGAAGCTGCTCGTTATTGCTCTGCCGAAGGAAGATCCCCTGCTCTGTGCTGCGGCGTGTTCTGCAAACAGCCGGATCGCGTTCTGCGTGGCTAAGTGCGGTAGACGGCGTGCTGACTGCGCCGTGCTACTGGGGGGTCTCGGTAAAATGCGCGTACGCGTGCCTGTTTATTTGGTTTCGTCTGGGAAACCGAAAGAAGCATCCACAAGCGAGCACGAGGTGCCGTTGGCGTCCCCCACACGCCCCTTGGAACGTGCAGGTGGCTCATTGAGAAGCAGCCATGTTCCATCCCGTGCGGCTGCCTATCCACGGGCTGCCCGGCTCCAGCGTCCTGCTGTCACGGAAGCTGTAGACGGAGGCGTAAGGCTCCAGCTCGGTGACCCTTCCGACTGCCGCCTAGAATGCCCGTCCATTCTGTTCTCCGTAAGCCCTTCCGACGTGGTGCGGACATTTCCAGTGAAACCCTGAAGCTCAGTGGGGCCACGTGGGACGCCCTGTAGCTCAGTGTGTGCACAGTAACGGGCGGATGTCCCTTGCGTGTGGGTGGTGGTAACTGTGGCACGTTGTCCTTCTTCCGTTCAGACTGTGAGCCCCAGGTGGGCCAGGCTGAGATTAACCCGCTGCAGGCTGTCAGCGCCCAGCGAGGCATCCGAAGCCGGTTAAGCGCCGTGTAACCATGTGTTAGCTAAGTGATTTCATTAACAAGCGACAGTGTTGTAGGTAAGAGAATAAGGTAGTCCGGATATGTATCCTCGACTATACTATATCAATGACCTCTTTTTTTTTTTTTTTTTACTTTAATGTCTATTGATATATTGGGTCAAAAAATATTATATTAGGAAATTATACCCTCAATATATTTTTAATTATCAAAAATGAAATATTACTAGAGCAAGCTACTATATATAAATTACTAGCTGTTATCATCAGCTACAAATCATAATTAAAAATACGTTTTAGGAAAATAATACTAATAGCTTCATTTATGGTAGAGTCGCAGTTTCGACATCAACATTTTTGCTTAAAACCAAACTGTATAAAAGATACAGATAATCCAAACACACTGAGCACTGTGGTCAGACAAACGCTGACGTCGACCAGACACCCGCGGGCTCTCTGCGTGGCGGGGAGAGTCACGCTGACCGAAGCGTGACATTCCTGTCGAAAATACCCTGCACCCCTCCTGCCGTCTGCCTCCCACGTAAGAGGAAGCGAGCGCCACGAATTCAGACGTGATTGACACAAGCAGACGAGCTAATAGGGAACGAACCACGACGGACAGGGAGAGGGAGGGCGCCCTGGGCCCCTGGCGACGCCTCTTACGCGCTCCCGGCGCCCGGCGCTGTCGCAGTCTGCGGCCACGCGTCCCCGCGTCTGCCTTCTCGGCTGCACGGGAGACTCCGCGAGGCCGGGCGCCTTCCTGCTCCGCGCCCTGATGACAGTCGAGAGCCTGTCTGTGTTTAGTGAGCCCACGGCAGAGGGCGCCGACGAAGGACTCTCTCCCCGCCCTGGACCTGCACCCTGGACCTGGAGCGAGAGGGTGGTGGCGTCCCTCGCCGACGGTGCCGGCGCCCTCCTTTCCCGGCTCCGGGTCCTGCCCGGTGTCCCGCCCTCGTCACACGGTCTCGAGCTCCGTCTGCGTGGCGAGGAGCTCGGTGCTCCGTGCACGCCCTCGCCCACTGCCCCGTCCCCACCACCTAGACGAACACCTTTGCAGGTAAATACCGTTCCCCCCACACTCCCGTGCATACCCCGCATTGTTACCGATGACCCCCCTGAAGTACGGACATGCGTGCAGTACGTCCTTGTGCAGCGCCTTCGGGTGTCCCTGGGGCCGCAGGCAGGTGTCAGCCTCCAGCCCCTGCCCCCACCCTGCACTCACCCCCAGGCCCCAGCAACGCAGACAAGCGCTGTTGGACACACACTGCGGGACACGCCGCGGCCCCTGCAGCCCCACGCGGCCCTGACGACTTCTCTGCCGTGTCCCTCCTCCGAGGCCCTCACCCCCAGCACCTGCCGTCCTGGGCCAGCTGCACGCAGGTCCCTTCCACAAAGCCCTGCGGCCCCTCCCGCTTCTGGCCCTGCCCCGCAGTGAGCACGGGGCCTCCGCTGCCACGTCTACCATACTGTGCCCAAAACATTTACGTTCGTTGTCTGTGTCGTTAACCAAACTGTGGTTTACTCAGAGGACCGAACAGAGTCCCTGCCTCAGAAGTGATAGTAAATATGTTTTGGAAGTTTAGACAGAGCACTGATTATAAGTTCCTACCGCAGTGTATGAATGAGGACAGTATTCACCGATCGGCCGTGCTTAAAAACGGATTCAGGGTACAGCGCCTTCATCCCATCCGTGTTCACGCCCACGCGTTGCTGCCTGATCCGAGTCCAGGTTCCCAGACCCTCAGATTTGATACCCTCAACAGGAACAGACATCTCCGAAGTGTTAGCAATCGATGAGGAGGTGAATAATTCGAATTCTTTCCCGAGGACGTCTCGGAACGACGCTAGCATGGGAGTCATCGGTCAGCTCCCCACCAGGCCCAAGGACTTTCCACACCGAAGATCCGTTTCGGAATTTGAGAATATATTCAGAATTATAAGCTATTTCAAGATCGACTCCTGGAATTTTTGCTGTGATCACCTTCCTTTATGACACATTTGCTCAAAACCAAGATGCTTCAGAAAAGCAGGTAAACCCCTTGGTTATCTGATCTTCATTCTGGACTTGTATAGGCTTTTTCCTGTTTCACCCTGGAACTCAGATGTTCGCTTTTCTGTTTAAACATTTTCCCCATCCTGTTGACTAATGCCATTTTGGGGAAATTGAGTATCTTTCCACTGGGGTTGATCATATAATCACAAAATAGTAGCAGCAATAATAAAATAATATTTGAGGAAAATAAATGGATTAAATGAAAAAAAAAGTAGCTGAAAAAAATTTGAAACTACGAGTGGCTATCGCTAAAAAAAATATGTAGATGTAATTTAATAGATAACAATTTAAAAATCAAACATGCACACACACTTCACCCAGAATTTCATTCTTGAGTAATGTGAGTTGGGTTTAAAAACATGAGGCAGAGAATTCACTGTTAATGAACTGTATTCTCAAGTAAACCACAATAAGTTTAAGAGTTTTAGCAGCATTCTCTCGAGCTGCATTTCTTTCCAGAGGAAGTAGTCGATATAATTCTTTTTTCTGGATGCAAATATGAAAGCACTGTCTTTTTTTATTTTATTTCATTTCATTTATTTAACTTATTATTTTATTTTATTTTATTATTTTATTTTATTTTGCTCATGACAGCTTTTCTTATATTCTAGAGATGCTTGCTGAAAAAGTGCATTCACGATCCCACCCGATCTTGGAAGCTAAGCAGGGTCGGGCCTGGTCAGTACTTGGATGGGAGACCATCTAGGAAGACCAGGTGCTGTAGGCCTAAAAATAAAATAAAAATAAAAAATAAGGGATTGTAAGCTGACAAGGTCCTCGCAATCTCTGAGAGGTCAACCAGGGGTTGCCATATCTTAAGGGAAAAAAAAAAACTGCATTCACCAAATGGAAACGAGTCTTAGGCAGAGCTGTGAGATAATAGGTTGGTACAAAGGTTTGAAGCTCGAGCGGCTGTTTGCAGACGGCGTCGCAGATTTGCGAATGACAAGCATTCTTTCTCCACT
>NW_011889425.1:1025-2023 GCF_000151845.1 Pteropus vampyrus | reverse complement strand
GAAACCGCTTCCGAGAGAGCCGCGGACGGTCTGTCCCCGTGACGGTCACGGTCACGCCAGCCCACCCTTCCCCCGCGCGGCCGGCGTCCGCTCCGCACGGCGCGGCCTCAGCCTGAGACGACACACGCCAGCTGCCCTCGTGCGGAGCCCGCGCCACCGCCCATCACGCTTGCCCACAGCGTCCACGATCTCAGCTCGAATTTTCAGCGTCTTCACTTTCGGAATATGTACTCATTCAGCAGACATCTTCGTGAACTCAAAACATGCACGTTTCTGTCGCTCCTTGAAGAATCAGGAGCTCGGGTCACACGGAGTCACTTTGAGCAGGCGGCAGGTGGTGGCCGCCCGTGGGCGCCCACTGTCCCTCAGCCATGCACAGGCCTGGCTCTTCACCGATGGGGCACACACGGCCGCATCAGCGTTTGACGTCGCCTTGCCCAGGTCCTGGCACACAGGCACGGACGGCGGGGAGACGCCGGCCCCTTGTCCACGGTTCGCGAGCCTGGGCTTCATTTGTCCGCTGTGCATTTCCAGGTTCACACACCTCATCTGACCTGAAATAGTGAAACGCTTTGAAACAGAGCTCGGTGTTCTTAGTGGCCAGCGGGACCTCCGCCTCCTGCCCGGCCACCGTGCCGCAGGCAGGCGTGGTTCTCCTGGACCCTGTCTCCTGGGCGGCGTCACTTCTGAAGCGCTGCCGACATCCGTCACCTCCAGACACCACACGGAGCAACATGGTAAAGCCACAAAGACTGTGGCTCCCTTTCGCCAGAGGAGATGCTGGGCCCGCGCCGCGCTGGTGTCGGATGGCTGCCCCTCGGCGTGGACTCACCAGCACCGGCCTCCCTCCCGTCGCGGGGCGTCCTCCCGGGGTCAGACACCTGCTGAGCCCAGACCCCCTGTGGTCAGGACCCTCCCCCCTCTCCCCTCTCTCCCCCCTTCCCTTCGGGCCCACGTAAAGGATCCCTCTGTTTCGTGCCGAAGCAATATGCAGTCAG
>NW_011889425.1:0-975 GCF_000151845.1 Pteropus vampyrus | reverse complement strand
GACGGTCACGGTCACGCCAGCCCACCCTTCCCCCGCGCGGCCGGCGTCCGCTCCTCACGGCGCGGCCTCAGCCTGAGACGACACACGCCAGCTGCCCTCGTGCGGAGCCCGCGCCGCCGCCCATCGCGCTTGCCCGCAGCGTCCACGATCTCAGCTCGAATTTTCAGCGTCTTCACTTTCGGAATATGTACTCATTCAGCAAACATCTTCGTGAACTCAACACATGCACGTTTCTGTCGCTCCTTGAAAAATCAGGAGCTCGGGTCACATGGAGTCACTTTGAGGCGGCAGGTGGTGGCCGCCCGTGGGCGCCCACTGTCCCTCAGCCATGCACAGGCCTGGCTCTTCACCGATGGGGCACACACGGCCGCCTCAGCGTTTGACGTCGCCTTGCCCAGGTCCCGGCACACAGGCACGGACGGCGGGGAGACGCCGGCCCCTTGTCCACGGTTCGCGAGCCTGGGCTTCGTTTGTCCGCTGTGCATTTCCAGGTTCACACACCTCATTTGACCTGAAATAGTGAAACGCTTTGAAACAGAGCTCGGTGTTCTTAGTGGCCAGCGGGACCTCTGCCTCCTGCCCGGCCACCGTGCCACAGGCAGGCGTGGTTCTCCTGGACCCTGTCTCCTGGGCGGTGTCACTTCTGAAGCGCTGCCGACATCCGTCACCTCCAGACACCACACGAGCGACATGGTAAAGCCACAAAGACTGTGGCTCCCTTTCGCCAGAGGAGATGCTGGGCCCGCGCCACGCAGGTGTCGGATGGCTGCCCCTCGGCGTGGACTCACCAGCGCCGGCCTCCCTCCCCTCGCGGGGCGTCCTCCCGGGGTCAGACACCTGCTGAGCCCAGACCCCCTGTGGTCAGGACCCTCCCCCCTCCCTCCCCCCTTCCCTTCGGGCCCACGTAAAGGATCCCTCTGTTTCGTGCCGAAGCAATATGCAGTCAGCAGCTTCCTTCCGCGTAGCCTGAAGTCA
>NW_011889424.1:404769-405722 GCF_000151845.1 Pteropus vampyrus | reverse complement strand
TTGTCTTGTCTCTGCCATCCTAGCTCCTGTCACAGGATCTAGGACATACCAACTACTCTGTGACTACCAGACTCAGCGTGGATTAAATTCTCCATTTGATTCATTCATCTTAACAGTTCAGACTCTTACATCTAATCCATCATCAAATCCTAGCACTTCTACAAAATTGTTCTTAAATTTGCTTCTCTTCATCTCTAGTACCATCACCACACCCTGGGCTAAGCCACTCTAACTAGATATTTTTCTGGCTAAAAATATATCATAGCTTCCCTGCTTTCTCTATAAACAACTCTAACCTTTCTCCACACAGCTGATATAGTGATTTGAGACAAAGAGAGAAGAGAGGAGAGGAAAAGAATAGAATAGAATAAAAAAGAAAAGAAAAGAAAGAAATAAAAAATGAGCAACCTCATAAGTCTGGAATGCTTGAAACTTGGCACATTCCAGGCAAATTTCCTATTCATGGAAGAAGTGTGTCTGTGACCTGCACACATATATTTCTGTTCTTATTTTTAAAAATAAATTAATTGGCTTTCTACTCTTCCTTTCACTTGTAGTCAGTTGCAAATAACAGAGAATCAACTAAAACCAGCACTAGCCAAGAGTGGAGTTATTAGCTTAAACACTTGTGAAGTGTTACTGATCCGCTGGCCTTAGGCCTGTCCGGACCCAGAGTTTCAAATGGTGTTCTTTCTCTCTCTCTTGCTCCTGCTGATAGCTCTCTTTTTCTCTGTTTTTCAGCTTCATTTTCTGACCTGCTCTCTTCACACAATGAAAGAGGGCTCTAGCTTCACTTGCTATTACATCTGTAGTCTCAGAGAAAGAGATTCTTTCCACATACCAATTATAAAGATGACTTCGACTGGTCCAGTTGAGGTCACCTGCTCCTCCCTGAACCAATCACATTCATCACTGTAGCCAGAGAAATGGAGACCTCTGATTGGCCAGCCTGG
>NW_011889424.1:398432-400399 GCF_000151845.1 Pteropus vampyrus | reverse complement strand
ACCCTGGAAGAATAGAACTCAGGGAGGCTGGAGGACAGGAGTTATTATGGTGTGGGAAGCACAGGGGCTATTGTCCTGAACAGATGGTGTTTGAGTTCCTGTTTCAGTACTTGCTGGCTGTTTGGATTCAGGTGAAAGGAACTAACACATATTTGCTTAAGACTCGCTCAGAAAAAGCCCCTGTGTCAATTGTGGGAGGTATAAAAATAAACGATATATCCATACTCTGTCCCCAAGGAGTTTACAGTCTGGTAGGAGATATGACTGAGCCTGTTTCCTCATCTTGAAAATACAGGTAATAATAGACTTAATTAATTTAGCTATTAGGAAGATTAAATGAACGAATTCAGATACGAATGGCCATGTTCCCTCCTGCCACAGGACCCTTGCATCGACTGTTTTGATTGGGAAGCTTTTTGCCCTCACTCTTTGCCTCCTCTAATCTTCTTTCAGACTGAGGCAAGTTTTCCCTTCCTTAGGGAAATGTTTGCTTTCCACTCTCAGTCAATTCCTCAATTATTATTTACTTTCACAGAATCAGGCAACCCCATCTTATGGCAATTTAGCTGTAATTTGCAGTTAATCATGTCATGACTTCATTAATGACTCTTTCTTCCTCTGCAGCTCATGCTATAGGAATCATGTAGTTTTTTTTCACCCCTATATCACCACCATTTATCCCAATAGTTGGGACTGTTGCTGAATGAATGAAGAAGTGAATAGTCTCAACAGTCTGGAAACATTTTTTTACCCTCCAAAGAGTCCGCCTATTATTGGAATTTGGAAAACACTGCCTTACATGAATTCCTCTTAGTAGCTCTTAAGGAGATACTTGACAAATACTTGCCGATTTCATTCTGAAAGTTTAGTCTGGATGGAACATCCTTGACCCCTCTGACAGTGTAAGTTTTGATCCTGTAAAAGGAACATTTATTGGCCCCTTGACCAGTCTGAAGAATTGAGGACTAGGGAAGTCATTTCGCATTTCTCTCAGGTCTCAACCCTTTAGATTGAGTAATCCAGGTTTCTGTTGTTGAGACCCATCTTGTACCTGCAAGCTTCCCCTTTCATTTGCATAGGTATTTCAAGACTGTTCTAGACTTCTGAGCTCCGCTTGACTTACGTACCAAAAATTAGTGCAAGAAACCAAACTGTCTTATCTACCTACATTTTGAAATAAAGACTTGCTTAAGATGTAGAAGTTAAAGAAAGTCAACTCTTCAGTTTGTGTTTGCTTAATGAAAAAGATGCGATGGAGTCATTTTTCAGCTAAAAAATTCCCTTTGAAGTTAGGGCTTTGTTTTGCAAATCTGAGGCCTTGTGAGCTGTCCAAGAAGCTGAATATAGGCTTCCAATAAAAGTTCAGTCATAGGTGAATTAGGGTGAAACTGCAAACAGGCCACTGGCATTTTAAGTGTGAGACATTTCTGCCTCTGATGCCTTCTTAATGAGCTAAAAAATTCTTGATCTAAGCTGTTCAAGGTAGCAGATTATTTCGAAATTAATTTAATTGCATTACATTATCTTCCATATTTATAAAAAAATGGTTAGAGTCTCGGGTGGCTTGTCCTTAACAACAAACAGGGCAGTGCCTTTATTGTTAAATAGCTTACATTCCACAAGACAGAGAGTCACACCCAAACCCCTAGGGAACCAGGGCTACAATCTTTGATCTACCTAACCCAGCATACGAGTGCTAATTGGTTTTAAAAGTGCCTGATTTATTATTTTTCAACATTCAACTTATTTTTTTTAGTGAATGACTCCATTCTAGAGTTGCAAGTTAATAGGATTTAAGATTAATTGGGTTTAAAATACAGTGTGATTAGCTTTCTCAATTTGTAAGCCTGGTCCCAGAGCCTACTTCCTGTCCTTCTAGTGCCCTCATTGCCACACCCGCTTGATCACTAGACTCCACCCCTTCCTCTCTTGCTTTTTGCCTCTTTCCTTCTTCAATGACAGTAATA